>NC_056746.1:1394005959-1394030959 GCF_019279795.1 Protopterus annectens
AGGTGAAGAGAAAGGCAGTGAAAAATGGAGAACACGTGGAATGAAAGCCCAGATAAGAAAGGAACAAAGCTTCTGTCAAGCAGAGATGAACTTAATGCAGGACAATTGTTCTGAAACACAAACATCCAGGTGCGTCTGGTAAGCCAATAAAAGTCCTGGTAACAATCCATGCCTAACATTTGGAGCAGAGACTATTTATTCACAAGCATGAGACCTTTCTATTCAGTTTGCGATTTGTGTACACCAGAAAGACATTCAGTTTTGTGAGAACACCAAGATTTTATTTGTTGAAGTCCCTCTGGTGTATCACTAGACAAAAGCCATTGTTCTATACAAAGATCTATGCTGCTTAAATTCTACAATTTACATGTCTATAGATAGTTAGAGAGATAAAAATGGGTATAAAGATGTGTGTGTGTGTGCATGTATGTATGGTGTGTGTGTCTGTGTGTGCGCACGCGCGTGTGTGTATATATATATATATGCGCACGCGCGTGTGTGTATATATATATATATATATATATATGTACACAAACACAAACACACACACACAGTTTCACTTCAGAATATCGAATTACTGAAAACTCGAACTTCATATCGTCAAGACCATATAATTGAGTTTTCAGAAACTTGAAACTGAAATAAAAAAAAAAAAAAAAAAGTCAAACACATCGTTTCTGTATGGGGGCAAGCCATCCTGCACCCCATACCCCTACTTAAATATACAACTCCAAGATCGCTCTACAGTGGGGAAAAGAGAAATCTATTCTGCGCTGTATGCAGAAGCGCAGAACTGGAGATTTCCCGTTTCCTCGCTATAGTGCGATCACGGAGGTGATATATTGAAGTAGGGAGGGTGGAAGGGGACTTGCCCCCCTGCAAAAAAACTGACAAACTAAATTTAAGTGTTTTTTTTTAACACTTCACAATTTCAAGTTTCTGAAAACCCGACCATATGAAGTTTGAGTTTTCAGTAACTTGACATTCTGAAGTGAAACTATATATCTATATCTATATATATATATATATATATATATATATATATAGAGAGAGAGAGAGAGAGTTGTGTATATATATATATATATATATATATATATATATATATATATATATATATATATATATATATATATATATATATATATATATATATATATTATATTTACCATTCATTTGGCTATTGGCTACTTTTGCCCTGTGTCGATTTTCCTGTACAAAGCATTGATGGTTATAGTTGATGTGCGAGTTGTCAACCACACCATAATTCTTGACGATTTCCTTTTGGTCAAGTATGGACTTAATAATTATATGTTAAGGGGTGGGGCAGAGTCCTCACATCAGGATATGTGGGGTGGACAAAGCCCCTCTCAACATAAAATCATAATGTAGGTGGTGCCTTGATCACAAATGTAAAGCAATGAATTTAGAATTGTGAGTAATCCTGTAGTGATTTAGAATTTGTCATTTGGAAGGTGTGATTGTAATATGTGCTGCATTAGTCATTTATGTAAGTGCATTGATTTACCTTTATGGTTTGTTTAAGACTGTGTGCTATAATTAAATGTGGATGTTAAGGGATATGTTTGATAGTTTGTGGGTCAATTAATCCAATAGATAGATAGACAGACAGGTATATAGATACATACATAGACAGACATGAGTGAGAAAAGTGAGGGAGTTGAGTTTGTATAATGAATGCATATATGTCATAAGTATCCCTGCATTAAATTAAATTAATTGAATGTAAGTGGATACATTATAGCCTCATTAGGCACATTTTAATATGGAAGCAAAACTAAGTGACAAAATGGAAGGTACACTTAAATACCAGAGAACCCATAATTTGTTTTGAAAGCCAGCTCCATTGGTGGGGGCCCCTTCAACCCAGAGCGTTTATAATTCAGTTATCAGTTCTTCTTACCCTGAATTATATTAATGAGCTTAGAAAAGGCAATTTGTTTTGAAACTGGCCAAAAATATTATTTTTTAGTGTTTCCTTTTAAAGGTTTTATTTTGTTTCTTATTTCTTCAAAAGTGACAAATTATTCCCTGAATTTACTTTAACATTTCAAACTATATTTTATGAGCACATTAATTCATTTACTTATTTGTTTATTTTCTCTTGAGTGTAAAAATTAGACTGAAGGAACTTATGTGCATATGTGTAGGTTTTACTTTTTTTTCCATTTCTAATTTTGTGTTCTGTTTGGTTAGGTTTTGTATATGGTTAACTTTTCTTTAAATTTGCACTTTGCTTTTACCTTTTTTGTAATTAAGCAGTAACCATTTATTATTTAAAAGTAAGCAAAACATTTTTCCTTCTGGTTTATTTCTAGATAGTCAAAGTTAAATGCATTGAACTGGTTCAATAATTTCTACTTTGCTGAATTATAATTTTATTTGGAGATATTACTTTCCTTTTGTGCTCAGCTGTTTTTACAAGTTGTTACATGTTTGCCCTAATGTCAATGCTATTTTGTTAGTTCATCCCTTTTAATGTGCTTGTTTGTGTATGTTGTGTTTTGTTATATATGCTTACTCTTATCTGACTGGGGAGTATATTTATGTGGTGTGTTAAATGCCTTGAATGGTTTGATTCTTTGCTTTTTTTCCTGCTAACTGCTAATTCCTTTAGCCTCAATTGGTGACATTTTTGATAGCAGATTTCCTTTAGACTTTTTACATATTCCTTGGCTCCTCTTGTTTTAGAAGTTTCTCTACTAGGCATTATACAATGGCTATGTTTATAAGCAAATGTGCACCCATCCCAAATTGTGCGTTCAATTTCTTCATTTTCAATTGATGCTTAAATACTGTTAAAATACTACTGATATTTGCATGTGAGAAAATCTAGAAAAGGCTATATATATATATATATATATATATATATATATATATATATATATATACATACATATATATACACACACGCACCTTTCTACTAAAAAAGAAAGACAAACGTAGGGAAAATATTCTTTTACTAGTATGATTCTTTATCTATCCTGTTCTTCACGCAGTTTCCTACTTTCTGTTTCACCTATACTTCCTTAGTATTATGTAATCATTTTCAGATTATATCCCTAATAGTTTAATATCTTCTTACCCTAAATGCATCGACTGCCAGCTTTCTCAAGACTGTAGATTTTACTAAAATTCAGTTCCTTGTCTACCAGTCTAATTTACAGCCGAATGGATACATATGGATTTCAGTGTTCGTCTTGTTACCATTTGTGAAGCAGTAGTCATCTGTATAGTACAAGCAGCCTTGAGCAAGAATCACATCTGATGTGGTTTGAGGAAATCCCTAAGGCTGTCAGGTGCTAATGGCTTCCCTACAGGTCACAGCTTAAAATTCCCCGAGTTTCAAACACTCAAGTTGCAAGGTGCTGATAATCAAAGAACGATGGCTGTTTTCCATTAGAAATTTTTACTGGTATGTGTTTTTTGTGTGTGCGTGCACTAGCAACGATTCCTTTATTTTGGGAGTTTTCACCCTTTTTTTTAATTTATATGGCCATTTGTTTGGTATATATATAACATCACTTGTGAGTATTGGCTTATCACCATATTGGGAGGTGCATATTGAGAGGTGCAAGGGGTTCTCTCTCCCCTGCAAAAATGCCTACAGTTTGAATTTTCACCCTTGTGTGATTCAGACATTTGTATTCAGTGATGGGGCTCAAACTTTTCCTAGGTTACTAAAGCCTACCCATTTACACAAGTATATTGCATGGGACCTTCATTTTCAGATCTCTTTTAACACATTACAGCATCAGAGAGAGATATGAGGTGATGATTTAAATGTTGCGGTAAAATTTATTATCAGCTTATCAGTAATTTTCCTGCCTGTATATTGCTTGTTTAAACTTATAAATCCATTTGTGGATCAGTTGGTTAACTTTTCTTTCTCTTCTGGAGAAGTTTCCTTCTTTAGTCCTCTCCCTAGCCCCACTGCCATTTTTCATCACCCTGTAGTCACAGTGGTCTTTTCTTGGATTCACTATTCATCTATTCAGCTTTGTAATTGTTTTTTTTCATTAACAACTTGCAGTTATTATTATTTTTGTTTTTTGATTTATAGTATCAAACTGCAGGAACTACTATTATTTTTGAAACAGTGCATCCTTTTAAAAAGTATAAATGTGATAGAAGGATTCTGCCCCAGGACAAGCGTGGGCGATGCTTCTTCTGTCTGGGTAAACAGTGCGCCACATACAAATGGAGATATGTCATGGTACACAGTGAGGAATTGCAAAAACAAGTTAAGGTAAATCCTTTCTAACCCAAAGAATTCGAGGAGGCTAAGGCCTTTGATCATGACCAGAGACTACAGTCATTACTGTCTCTTCTAATTCCTCCAGCTCTCAGAAAAGAAACTTGAAACAGAAGACTTACATTTAAAGACCTTCCTTTCCAGGTCTTGAATATAATAAAAAAAAAAAAAAAAAAAAACTGATGATGTAATTTCTACTTTCAGTTTAAGAGCGATGGTGAGTAAGTTTCCAGCCAGATTATCTTAATCTCCAAGTTTGAGTTTTTTAGCCAATAGTGAAGTCCTACACATATCTACCTTTAGACCAATCTCTGCAAGACCTTCTATCTTGCCTTCACATTAATTTAACTATGCTAAGTTTCAGGAAGATATTTCATGTGCTCAATGGAATATGTTTGCATCCTCAGCTTCAAAAATTTCCATCCTTTCCTAGGTCTTTCAAGTTTTCTTCACTGGTGTGCATGATATTGGCACCAACACCAAGAATTTAAACATTGATGCAAACGATATTTGATTTCAACAACTGAAGGCTTTTAAACAATGAATGAGCCCAAATCTCAGGACCACAGATGTTGGTGTAAATGACTCAGCTGTTGAATGAGCCATGGTGTCATTGTCTTAGAGACCGTGTCTGTTGATACTGATTGACCTGTAAGGCTTAACACTGGATGTTGCTACATTAGAAATGACCTTAGAGAAGCCATTTTCAGTGAGGTCATTCTTTCGGCAATCAGCACTGATACCCACAGCATTAAGCATGACACCAGCACTGATACTGATTCTGATGCTACAGACATATCTACATTTGTAGTACTAATATAGTAATAATATAATGATGTACTAATCTCTATATTAAAACTTAATCATAAAAATATGTGCATGCTTGCTCTGTATATTCCACCAGGAAACAACATACCAATATTAGAGAACATACTTGCCTGTAATCCAAAAACATAAATAATGAAACCATCATCATAGGTGATATAAACATTGATTGGCTAGACATTGCCCAAAACAACCTCTCAAAAAACAAACCTTTACAACTTCTCCCAACTAATTCAAGACATCACCAGACCCCATAAAAATAACAACTGGGGCTCCACAATAGACTGGATTTTAGTGTGCCATCCTAACAATAGCACCACTGCAGGCATACTACCTAATACCATTAGCGACCACCATCCAGCATATACCCTATGCAAATCTACCTCCAACCCTATGCCAACAACAATACAAATGAAACCTAAGCTTAAGTCATTTGGGAACCACTCAAATCCCTACCACTTAAGACTGTTGAATGCTTTAACTCGACATTTCTAGACATCCTAAATAGGCAAGCACCCACCCGCCAAAAACAAATAAAACATAACCATGCAAGCTGACTCTCAAAATCCACCAAAGAAGTCATATCCACAAGGGATAAAATCTGGAAATCATGGCAGAAAAACAAAGACCCCTCAACTCTACTACAATACAAGTAAATCTGTAACCAGGCAAAATGTAATAACCAGAGATAAAAAAGCCCACTTCCTCCACCTACAAAGCCAACATAATGACAATCCCAAAAAATGTTGTTGCTCCATTAACCAACTATTACACCCAGGCTCTCAAAGCAACCCATCCCCTGACCCACACAAAAGCCCCACTGAACTTGCCACCCTCTTCAGTTCCTACATTATTGACACCATAGCTAACCTAACCACCATCTTTTCTAAAGTTAACACCACGCCCACCAATACATCTGATGACCAAATAATCCCAGAAAAACTATCCTACCCTTGACTCCAACCTAAAATTCTCCCCCATACCCGCTGCCACAATAAAAAACCTCTTATTTAAGCTAAAACCCTGTACTTTGGTCCTTGACAATCTACCCCCACACTTCCTGTGGCTAGCTGCAAACTCTATAGCTTATCCCATCAGCATACTCATTAACAGATCAACTAAGGAATCCCTTGTCCCAGACATCTGGAAAAAAGCATTCATTCTCCCCTTACACAAAGGTGGCACCAACACAGACACCAAAAACTTTCAGCCCATAGCAATTCTCTCACCCCTCTCTAAAATACTGGAAAAATGCATCCATGCCCCACTCCTCAACCACCTGCTTGAAAACCAAATTCTATCACCCACTCAGCATGGTTTTAGACCAGGACACAGCACCACTACCGCCCTCCTTTCCTTTCTTGATACAGTCTCAGCATAGTTTCAGACCAGGGCACAGCACCATTACCACCCTCTTCTCCTTCCTTGATACAGCTAAATGGGCATGGGATTCTGGCAAAATAATTGCTTCTCTTTTGCTTGACCTCTCCAAAGCTTTTGATACCATTTTCACACCATCATCCTCTCTAAATTAGCCATCCTCCACATTTCCCCACCTACCCTACAGTGGTTCAATAGCTCTCTCTCCAGTAGGCAGCAATCCACCAAATGGCAACAATCTTACTCTCCCTTCCTCAATACTTCCACAAGGGTGCCTCAAGGCTCCATACTTGGTCCTGTCTTATTTAGCATCTTTATTAACAACATTCACTCCACTATCCCACACTGTTCAGCAATCCAGTATGCTGATGACCCTACAATAATATGCACTGCAAACTCCAGCAAATCACCCAGAATGTCCACATCTCTACTGAATCTAGGATGCTTAACAATCATCTTGCCCTAAATCCGAAAAAATAAACTTACTTTTTACCCCTACGAAAACCAGCCACCTAGATAAACTCTTCACTATACAAGCCCAAGACAATACCACTATAGAAGTTGTCCCACACACTAAACTACTAGGCATTATTATAGATGAAATCCTTGACTTTGACCTTCACATAAACAATAACATAAAAAAAAACACACCAAAAGCTCGGTATGCTCTACAGGCACCAACACTTTCTTAGCCACTCTACAAGACAAACCCTTGCAACCACCTTTCTATTACCCTTTCTCCTTTATGGCACCCCTCTCTTCACTAATATCCAAAATTCTACAAAACCCAAACTTGATATGTGTAACTCACCGAAACAATTAGGCTGGCTGGAACTTCCCCACCATCTCTCATTCACCCAACTAACTACAGCACACAAAATAATCTACAGACCACAGACTGTCCTGGTCTCTCAATGCTACTTGCCAAATACCAACCCAGCAGGCAACTAAGATCTGAAAATCATCTACTTCTAAAGTAGAAAAGCCCACCTTACCTGCTGGTCAACTCCTCTACTCCTTCACTGCCGCCAAACTACGGAACTCGCTTCCGCCTTCTATAAGAAACAAAAGCAGCACCACCACCTTCAAACAAACACTGAAAAATCATCTCAGCTCTTCCTGCTCTATAACCAGACCTCTTCCTTCTCCTTATATGATAACTAAACTCATGTTTTTTGCTACTGCTAACTGATGATATTTTATCCATAATTATTATTTTTCATGACTTGCTGATACTGGTACAATAATGCTGATTAATATATCTCTGTTTATACCTCCCTGATTGAATTCATCTGGCAACCAACAAAATTCCTGCTTTTATGTATATATTCTGTATATATTACTGTAATAACTATATGTAACACTGTTTCTACTTCTGTACCAATTAGTGTTTAATTTTTTCTGTATCTATGCTCTTGTCGGAGCTTTTCTATTTGCGCCTACATTGAAAATGGGTTATTTTAGGACCAGTTGACTTTCCTGGTAAACAAATGCAATAAATAAAAAATAAAATAAATAAATTTGTCACCTTTGATATCTGACCCAGTTCAGAATTTGGTTCCTATTCAGGCATCAGGTCAGTTTCTGCCTGAACTTGTGACAATCACTAGTGTCTTCCTGAAGACAGCCCTAAGGGCCTATGCCTCACCCCCAAGATCATATAAAGACTATTTTTAACTCCTTCTTTAATCACCTCTAAGGATAACCATGCAAGAGGAAGCACATAGATACACCCAAAACTGAGTCCCCACACCGTTTTTTGAAGATAAAGCAGTAGCAGTAGACATCCATCTTCTCCAGACAAACCTACATTTGTTCTGATCTTAGAAATTATGCAAAGATGGAGAATGAACTATAGATGAGGTATCCTCCCCACAAAATACACTGCAAAAGGTCTTGCAGACCATCCATTAATTTTCTTGGGTGGTTCCATTGGTGAAGATGTTGAAATTAGCTACCAATATTGCTTGGGACAACCCTAATACTGTGGCTCACAATCCAGGAATCCTGACAGCATTCCCTAGCCCCCAAGATTCCTCTCCCCCAAGGACTGAAACTGCTGGTCAGAAACTCCAAAGTCTGGTGCAATAGTTGCAGCAGCAGCAATGCTTAAAATGCCTCAGCTCTACAGTCCCCTGCAGTCAATGCTGCTGACTAAAGATTTTAGCTATGGATCCTTTTGGGAAGTGTGTTTATTTGTTCAACAGGAAGCACAAAACAACCAACGATCCTCCTGAGTAACCAAGTCCTGCATGTAAAACAAGTTCAACAATCCAAATAAAACATCAGGACTCAGACATGACTTCAGGTTCCAGTATCAAAACGATTAATAAAATATAAACACTTTATACTACACCTAGGGCTGGCTGGGCATCAAGAAACCTAGTCACTTCACCCTTGTAATGATAAGGACAGACCAGTTCCATCTAGATAGGTGCATATTAGTACTAATGGCAGGCATGAATTTATGGTTACCTATCCAGTTATAAAGTTTTGCTTTAAAGGTTTTAAGGGAGGTACCCTGATTTATGTGCAGAGGGAGACCATTTCAAATGTGAAGAATGTACTGGGTAAGTAACATATCACACCAGTAGATATTGCTTATCTTGCAGTAGAAGTTTATACCCTTGTATCAGGTAAAAGTTGAGCGGTTTGATTTACAAAAGTGTAGTAGTTCAAAATGTAAGGGATCTTTCATAGCACAATATGCTTGCCAAAGATACAATGATACTTTGCCCCTGAGACTTCTATCTGATGTTCACAAATTCCTGCATCCCTTACACCTCATCACACAGAAACATGTACTGAATGTGCCAAGATCAAAAATATTTAATCCTTAGGACCTAGCAATATCTCTGGATGTTTACAAATAGTGTTAATCATGCCCTCAGAGAGCCACTTCTCAAACTATTTAACAGTTTAACTACAATCTTTGCCCCTGATGTTTGGTGCACTACTGTAGTGATGCCGCTATACAAGTGGTCCTACCACCCTCCCCAGGAATTACAGATTCATCAGCCTGACAAGCCTCAATTATAAAGACATGGAACTTTGACCTTATAAACTATATCAAATATCTCACTAAACTTATCCCACATCAGTTTGGTTTTGTTAAGGGAAGATCTTGTCTAATGAATCTGGTTATTGTTTTTCAAGAGGGCTGTACAGGCTGTGGATAGTGGCCATGCTGGTCATACGATTTATCTTGACCTGTATGGAAGACACTAAGGACTCTTTCAGAAGTAGAATTCAAATTTTAATAATGCGACACAGTAAAATGCAATAGAAGATAACGCAATAAAAAATAAGCACTTTCGTCCAAGTATCTTCCAGACTTCATCAGATCAGGTGATTTTTAGCAACCTGCCTTAGTCACATGTCTTGTTTAAATGTAAGGGAGGTAAGTCTATTTGTAGAAAGTTTTTTGATGTAACCGAGCAAAACCATCTATATTTAGGGTTTGGTTTGTATCTCTAAGTGGCTTACCAAAGACATATGACTAAGGCATGTTGTTGAAAAGCACCTAATGGAATTTCATCTGATGAAGTCTGGGAGGTACCCGAATGAAAGTGCTTATTTTTTATTGTGTTATCTTCTATTGCATTTTACTGCGTTGCTTCATTAAAGTTTGGATTGTACTGCTGAAAAAACGTCCTTCATTAAAGTTTGGATTCTACTTCTGAAAAAATGTCCTTAGCATCTTCCATACAGGAAGTTCCTTGGTTTGTTGGTTTATTTTCTTTTGTGGATATCTTGACTTGGCCAAAGTTTTAACACTATAGCCCATGTAGGCATTATAAGTAAGCTAAATATTTTAACAAAAAAGCAGTTATGTACTCACCAGAACGTTCCATGTTTGTAGTCCATCTCACCCTTCATTCTTACATATGGGTTCAGAGACGATTCTTGGCTCTGACTCGGCTGATTACAAAGCTCAAAGTCTCTCAGTTGGCTTATGGCAAGTTAAGTATCGCATAGTGCACTAGTAAGAATCCCCAGATCTTGTTTACTGTCTATAAAAGTGATAGAAAAAAATCTCCACAAGGAACAACAAAGATGAAAGGTTTCCACCCTACAGAAGAGAAATACTATCTTGTCTCCAGATCCTCCAAGGATATATGGATGGGGGTAGGTGGGTGGGTTTGTAAGAATGAAGGTCGAGATGTACTACAAACATAGAACGTTATGGTGAGTACATAACTTCTTTATGTTCTGTAGTCTTATCTCGCCTTCATTCTTACAAGTGGGACAGCGTCCCTAGCACCATTTTCTCGGGTGCCTCACAGGAATATACTCCTAAGAACTGTGGATCCAAAGGAGGCTCTATCCCTGGAGGCCAAGTCCAATTTGTAATGAGTAATAAAGGCATGAGGGGTAGCCCAAGTTGCTGCTGCACAAATACTGTCAATTGGAACTCTGGCTTGAAAGGCAGCAGATGTGATAAGGATCTAGTAGAATGAGCCTTAACATTAAACAGGAGTTCCTTGCCATTGGAAGAGTAAATAAACGAGATACAGTTTGAAATCCAATTTGATAGAGTTATCTTAGAAACTGGCATACCTTTTCTTGTTTCAGAAAAAGACACAAACAATTGGTTTGATTTTCTAAGTTCCTTGTTCTATGTAGATAGAACCTTAACTGTCTGTGAACATCAAGCTGATGAAATTTATATTCTGCACTGTTTGAATGATTAGGAAAAAATACTGGCAGTTCGATAGTTTGATTCACATTAGACACAGCAAACCTTGGGCATGAAGGATTGATTTGAACAAAGGGAAACTGTCTCTATGAATAATCAAGTAAGGAGGTTTGACTGACAGTACTTGTAACTCTGACACTCTTCTGGCGGATGTAACAGCTACTAGAAAAATGGTCTTCCAAGAAAGGAACTTCAGTTCACAGGAATGTGCGGGTTCAAAAGGCAGAGAAGTAAGTTTGGACAGAATGAAATTAAGATCCCAAGAAGATGCAGGTTCCTGAAAGGGAGGTCTTAGCAAGGTAGTGCCTTTAAGGAAAGCTTTACACAATCTGTGAGCCATAAGATTAGGATCATGTTGTCCCAAATGAAAATTGGAGATTGCTGCCAGTTGAACTTTGATTGTAGCAGCAGCTGATCCCTGGTGAAAAAGTTCAGTTAAGAATTCTAACACCAAGGGAATGGAGGCTGTGTAAGGATCTACGTTTTTATCTTTTGCCCAGATAGAAAATCTTTTCCATTTGCTAGCATATAATTTCCTCATGGAAGGCTTGTAGGAAGACATGAGGATATGGGTAACTGCAAGTTAAAAATCATGAAGCCTGACTAGGGATGGAAGTGGAGCAGCCACGCTGTCAAGTTGAGGGTGTGGAGGCAGGAGTGGAGGGTGCCTGACATGTGTGTCAAGAGGTCTGGAAATGGGTCCAGTCCATGGATCATCTAGAAGGTGAGGCCCGAGAAAAGGGAACCAAATCTGACAAGGCCAGTAAGGAGTGATAAGAATCATTCTGCTTCCCAAGGTCTTTGCTTTCTGGATCACCTTCGATATCAGCGGAAAGGGGGGAAATGCATAAAGAAGTCCCGGAGGCCAATTGTGAAGTGCGTCTCTCAGTGTCTCCCCTGGAGGGGGGATAAGGGAGAAGTAGCTGCTGCATTTGGTGTTGATTGGACTGGCAAATAGATCGCAGCAAGGCTGTCCACATTTGTGGAAAATCTGTTCCGTGACTTTTTGATTCAGAGACCACTCATGAGGCATCAAGATTGCCCTGCTGAGCTTGTTGGCTATGACATTGGTAGTCCCCGGGATATGCGTTGCCACTAGAAAGCGTTGGGAAGATATCGCCCACTGCCAAACATGATACCATATGTTTAGATACCATACCACTGACATATTGTCCGATTGGATTGCTATCGTCCCTACAGGAAGAAAGTCATGAAGTGCTTGCAATGCTAGTAGCACTGCTATCATCTTTAGGACATTGATATGCAAGTGAGCCTGCTGATCTTGCCATGTGGCTTGGACAGTCCTGCCTAGATAAAGACCCCACCCTATCTGGGAGGCATCCGTGGTCACAGTAGCAACGGGTTGGCGAGGAAGGAAAGGTGTTCCTGTCGTTAGTTGATCGGGCTGAATCCACCAATGAAGGTCCTTTTTGCAAGATTCTGTTATCAGAATGGGATGAGACCGAGGCAGTTGTTGAAGAGACCACCGAGAAAAAAGTAGCCATTGAAGGATTCGCATATGTAGTCTGGCTAGTGGAAGTAGAGTTATGGTAGAAGCCATGGTCCCTAAAAGTTTCAGCACTGTCTTGGCTATGACTCTTTGTTGATGAAGTAGACTGTAAAGCGATGAAGTAGACTGTAAAGCTGTTGTCTGAGATTTTGTATTCTGTCTGCAGGAAGATGAGCCATCATGGCGACTGTGTCTATTTCTTCATCTATAAAAGTCAAATATTGAGAGTGTGACAAAGCAGACTTTTCCCAGTTTATCATAATCCCTAGTTGAGTGCAGAGCTGGATGGTTGAATCCCTGGCTTGTAGAAGTAGGTGCCTGGTGGGGGCGGTCAGGAGCCAGTCGCCCAGGTCTGGAAACACTTGGAATCCAAGACATCTCAAGTGAGCTGTCACTACTGCCATGCATTTGGTGAACACCCTGGGGGCTGTGGTGAGACCAAAGGGCAGAGCATGAAATTGGTAATGACTGGCTCCCAGCCGGAAGCATAAATGACTCCTCTATGCTCTGCCCATTTTTATGTGGTAGTATGCATCTTGGAGGTCTATGGAGCACATCCAATTGTCTTTCCCTAACAGAGGGAGTATAGACTGCAGTGTTACCATTCGGAACTTGAACTTCTTCACTGATGAGTTTAATTTGCTGAGATCCAAAATGGGCCTCCAGTCCCCTGTTTGTTTTGCCACTAAAGAATCTGGAGTAAGTTCCAAATCCTATCTGGTCTGTGGGATCGGTCTGGATGACTCTCTTTGTAAGCAACCTTTGAACTTCTATGGTTGCTTGATCCCTGTGATTGGGTGGAACATCTGGGATTTTCTTGGCGGTATGGGGTGGGAGAAAGAAGGGTATGGAGTATCTTCTGGTAATTATTCTTTGCACCTATTTGTCTTGGGTGATGTTGAGCCAGGCTTCTGGATACAAAGCTAAGTGACCCCTGACTGGCTCCAGAGAAGAGCAGTCGGGCTCCACTTCAGGAGCGCTAATAAGGATGTCCTCAAAAGGAATCGTGGCCACCCTGGTTTTGCGGGCCCCCCGCCTCTAGGGTGACATCTACCATTAGTTTCTCCTCTGCCTCTGAAGGAGGAATCACCCTGTGCATCCAGGAAAAATGTCTGGGATTTCTTGAACCACATTTTCCCACCTCTCTGACTCTTGGGTTATGGTCTAGAAGGGACGGAAAAACATACTCCTACAGCAGAGAGAGTTTTCCCTTTCTGCTCCCATCTGGTGAGTGTATATTTTACCTTTGGTTCAAACAAAGAGAAGCCATCAAAGGTGGCATTGGTAAAAGTAGATTTGAAGGGCTCCGCAAAGTTACATAAATGCATCCAGGAGTGTCTCCTAAGGGAAACTCCTGAACCCGCTGCCCTACTCACTCTATCTGTTGCATAGGATATCAGCCTCATGGAGGAGTTAACAATGGAGTTTAAGGTGGACAACTAAGCAGTAACTTTCTCAGGGACTCCTTCAGTTGATGTACCTTGGAGAGCATCTCCTAGCTCCTTCACGAGATCTCTTTGAAGCCTAGTAAAATGAGTGAGGTAATTCAGCGATCTGAGTGTAAAAGCCACTGAAGAGAAGATACACTTCCTGTATCTATCCATTGTTTGAGACTCCTTGTTCGGTGGATGGACAGATGTAGAAGTCTCCGCTAGTTCCTTCTTTGTGGCTGCCACCACCACCATGGCATCAACAGGCACACCTTTGGTCAAATATTCTCTCTCTTTGGGGGCTGAAAGAAATTTGTTGGGCCTTCTGGGGACTGGTTCCATGGCATCAGCAGTTTCCCACATCTTTCAACTAACTATGTCCAGGAGCTCATCGAAAGGTGGAGACACCCAAGAGGCTGAAGGTTGAGACCTGAAAGCCTTCAAGTACACTGACTCCTCATCAGAAGGGGTGACAGTGGGACAGCTGCCTCTGTGTTTCAGGATCTCTAAGATATATATGAATGAGCTATCAGAGAATGACCTAGGGGACCCTTCTGACTCCTCGAGGTCAGTGTCCGAGGTGATGGACTCATCCAGGGAGTCTACATGTTTCCTCTTGCAAGTTCTCTTCCGAGGGGCCTCCTTAGAAGGGTATTCTGGGGAGGTCTCAGAAGACCAGGGGCCACCCAACAGGGGCTCCTGAGGCTGCAGTTCTCTACTGCCAAGAGAGAGAGAGAGATGGTGCTGAGACAGAGTTCAGTGCTTGAGGGGGAACAGCATCAATACCCTTGTGCGGAGCTGATGACCTAGACAGCATGCTCCTCATCATCTCAAATGCAGATCTCTCTGTCTCAGAGGACAGTCCTGGTTCCAAGGAAACGGTAGTAGCCCTCAGCTTCAAAGCGATCGGCTCGGAGATGGGTGTAGGATCCAAGCTCAGCCTAGCTGATGCACCGAGAGGTAGTTTCAGAACTGAAGTTCAGATCCAAGCGTCCCTGTCGGGGCTGACTGGTGAGCTTCAGCTCCTAGACACCAAGGACAGCGCCGAAGGTGTCAGAGTGGAACTCTGCTCCGAGATGGACACAAGAGGTGCTGGAACCGAGGGATCCACAACAAGTGGCACCGAAAGCACTGGCTCTGAAGGACAACAGCAACAGGGGGAATGGTCTTAGATGGCTCCAGAACCAACTGGGTCAGAGCCAGCAACAATTTTGGTAAGGCCGACTTCAAGAGTCTAAGCACTACTCTCTCTACATCCTCTTTAGAAAGGCTCTTGGAGGATCTGGACAAGAAGGTAGGTGACCTAGATCTCTGCAATATAGGAGATCATAAAGTTGGAGATACCGGCAATAACTCTCTGGACCAGCTCAGAGGTAAATTGTCAGTGGTCGGCTCCAAAAAACTTGAGCTGACACTGGAGTGTCACTATCAATAACCTTGACCGGCTGCGAGGGCAGTGGAGCTGAAGAGGTAGAAAGCTTGTCCAATATCAATACTTTTTCAGGAGGTCCAGATAAAATAGTCCGTGCAGAAGAATGTCTCTTGGCCGACTTGATCTTCTCTTTCTTTGAAGAATGAGACTTGGAGTGAGAGGATGAAGAGCTGGCTAAATCCTCGTCAAAGGAAGGCTTAAGGAGACTTTTCAGGAATAGTTTGTTCTTCCTTTCTTGGAGAACTTAACAGCTGAAAGAGCGACAGAAAGAACGTTTCCTGAAGATGAATGGCATCGAGACAGTAAACACAGTTACTATGTCTGTCAGTTATAGACATTTTCTGGGAGCATTTAAGACACTTTTTAAAACCTGAAGGTTTATGATCCTTAGACTCCTTAGACATGCTTCAAACAGAACACTAGAGAAAGCAGAAGGAGAGGACAAGGTCTTCTAACTTAAACGGACAAAGCTGTAAAACAGGAAAAAAGCTAAGTCAAGAAGAAAGGCTACCACAAATTGTAAATTTAAACAGGCTAATAAGAAAGCAAACAACACCGCACAAGAATACTATTCTAGTGAAATATAATACTAGAAAAAAGGTCCTAACACAAACACGGACCTGCGCTAATAGAAATAACTATCTTAAAAAACTAGCACACAGGAAGGGACTCCACTGGGAGAACAAAATGGGCCTAGCAGCGGCCAACAAGTTCTCAACAATAACTTTAGAAAAATACCAAAAACACACTATTTACTACCTATAATAACTGTGACTAAGCTTTGTAAACTAAGCTAATACGATATACAAAAATGATCAGTAATAACAATAATAATAATGAAAATATCCAACAGCCTCAACAGCCACAGCCAAGAAAGAAGCACTTCTGAACTCAGACGCGGCAAACGAGATCTGGGGATTCTTACTAGGGCACTATGGGATACCTACCTTGCCACGAGCCAAATGAGACACATCGAGCTTTGTAATTGGTCGAGTTGGAGCCGAGGATCTGCTCCGAACCCACATGTAAGAATGAAGGCAAGATAGGACTACAGAACATAGTTCCTTATGCAGTAGGATGGATAGTAAACTGCTTAAAAGGCAGAATCCACAAAGTCTGAGTGGCTCAGTATTGGGACCTCTCCTTTTCGGCATTTATTATTCAGATCTCTGGACTGGGAGCCAGACCATCTGGTTAAACAAGTTTGCAAATGACTGCAGATGGGGAATTATTGTCAAGCCCAGCTCTAATATGAGCAAGAACCCACACTCAAATATCTGGTGCACTGAAAATGGGCTCAAATTAAAATGCAAAAACCTGCAATATAATCACATTGGGCAATCGACCACTCCCAACAGCATACACTATAGACAATATCCCATTGCAAAATCATGTGACAACAGTCATCAGAAAACTAAATATAATAATGAAGGCACCATTCTCTTGTACTCTTGTACCCAATATTGATTAAGTCAATTATTAAGTACAATACCCCTTTTTAGGATATACCTCCCTAGACAATTAAGATCACAGTCAATTCTGGAAGCACTGTCCCTTTATACAGCATCTCATAGGGTCGTGAGGGGAGATCTATGCCTTGTCTTTTGCACCATTAGAGACTCTGGTTGGCCTGGATCACTTAGATCTCAAGTCTAATAATTCCCCAAAAACTAGATCCAGAGACGTAAATCTTAACCAGCAGATAAGTAAAACTTCATGGAGAGACAAATTCATCATCTAGTGCGTTCCCACCTCTAGAACATCCAAGCAAAGGGTAAAAAGGTTACCCAGATAAAGATTTAGCAAAAATGGCTACTGAGACTTAGGTTACAATCTTCTTTGTGTAATAGCTTAAACCTGCTGTAGTGGAGGCCCATGAGATACAAGCAAATGACCCATTTAGCACATACTAGTATTTCAGCTAGATGGCTAATGAAGGCCGATGGGATATAGACAAGAGACCCCTTCAGGGCATACTAGTGTTTTAAATGCATGGCTTCTGAATGCCTATAACTTCTCACTTGTTGAGTCTTTATGGACCTATTCAGGCCAATAAAGCCAAACCCCATAAGCTATAGACATGCTGTGTTTAAGACTTTTTGTGACCTCATCAGTACAGCATAAGTGAATTGTTTAGCTATATGTCAGAAACACAGACGAATACCTGATGCCCATAAAAATAAGATGCCTGCAAACTATCCCAAACAACGTAAAAGAAAATGGCAAAAACATTACCGACAGGCGATTCAGTAAAAAAAAAAAAAAAGCATACGAAAAACGTAGTCAACCCTGAATTTTCACTGTGTAATAGTTTCAACTTCTTGTAGTGGAAGCCCATGGGATATATGCAAAATGATCCCTTTGGGACATACCAGTGTTTCAGCTACATGGCCTCTAAAGGCCCATGGCTTTTGTTTTTCTTTTTACCTCTGGAACGGGCTGCTCTTGCAACTTAAACCGTACAAATCACTATCACACTTCAAATACTACCTGAACTATTGGATAGGTACCCACAAATTTAACCCAAAATAAATTGACTTAGTTAGTAACCATAAGCGAAACACGGGGGGTGAAACAGGGGGGTGAAACAGACCTCACCGTCAATGTGGGTACCTAGGTCACTAATAATGGGGTTTGTTTTTAGAGTCTTATCAAAAGTAACTATGGCATACTTCTTAGAATTTAGGCTGACCCCATAATTAGTATGAAACGGGTAGGTCTTATCTATGCCTAACTAAAGAATTAGAGCATAGGGTGAATTGATAGCAACACACAATTTGCAACTGTCTGCAATCTCTATTAGCCACAGAGCTTGGATGCCCAATTTTACATTTGAGAAATAAATGTCAACAAGGAGGGGGCCCCAAGACTGAATACTTTGTGATGCTGCTAGCAGCATTTCTATGGCAAAAACAGATAACCCCCTACTTGGACTACATGAGTTTGGAATGTAAGTGCATCAGTTAACAGTGAGACTAGAGAGTCTGGCTATTGTTGCCCACATGATGAATGGCATCAAAGGCTTTAAAAATGTTGGTGTAGGCAGTATGGACAGTCTAGCCTTCATCTAAAGCTTCTGTGACCCTGTAAAAAAAATCAACCATACAATGCAGAAAAGAGATGGGTCTGGGTAGCTTTGCTACTCTATAAAATAGGGTCTGTTAGACCAGATAACTTTAGATACTTCTGGAATAACTTAAGTGCTAACTGAACAGCCTCAGTAGTTATTTTGAGGTATGAGATTTAACTGCTCTTTTATTTATGTCTGACTTTCTACATTCACTAGTAAAGCCTCCATTAAGATCCTACGGCTTTCCTTATAAATGTAGATTCACAAACCATATTTACATTAGGTAACCATCTGAAATGTTAGCATCTGCTTTAGCGAGTCCCATAATATAGAGACTGAATGGCCAAAAAATGATTTACATATACTAAGTCAGAGATTGCCATTTCTCAGAATATTCCCTATACTCCGAGGTATGGCAGACTTGGAGTTAGTATATATAAGGTCTGGGAGGTAGGAGGTTTGCCCCTACATCTCAGGGTACAGGTGGAATTTGTCCCTCGGCAATTAATAACCTTCGAGTAAGTAAAACAGTAATCAGGATACACCACGAGAAGTCCAAGATAATCCACAAAATCTTTTATTCCATAAAACTGCAGAAGATAAGCGCTTTCACGTGCTGGAGCGCACGCTTCATCAGATCTACTAACACAAGTCACTGAGACCATTTTATACCATTTGAATAATTCTTAATCATATCAATTAACAGCTTGTTTAGTAATGAGTCAAACAGGACTTTAAAGATGTAGCTCATTTCTTCTGTGCAAATACAAATACAAATACATCACCAGTTCATTTCAAAATCCTAGCAAAATATATAGTAGTTACATTTCATACCCTAACTAATATTCCTGAATTATTTAAAAAATTCCTTGTAAAAAATTCCTTATAAAAAATTCCTTATAAAAAACTCATTCAACTTTATAAAAAATTCTAATATATTATGCATGGTTTTCCATTACTTTGCTCTTTATTCATTCTCACATACTTCATATAACTTATTTGATGTTTGTGTTCCTATTCTATTTATGAAAAACCTTCATGCTAGATGCCTATAGCGATAAAATAAATCAATTAATATAAAATTCAACCAATATACAAGGAATGTGTATTTAAGATAGACAAGCATCAATCATAAGATCCTATCTATAATTTTTGCTTTCATTAAACATCATGGTCTATATTCATAAGCGCTCAAACAATGAGTCGTTTATTTTGCTTTTAAAGTACTGATTCCCTATTCGCTTGCATTGTGTACTATGTCTAATAAAATCAAAGGACGCATCGAGAGTGTAGGTGTTATATTAATTCTCTCGTGAATTATTAGAAAACAGTTCATACTACTCTCAAACCGCAGTCCGCATTACTTCGTCTATTGTATACTAGTCTTTGTGCGCTATATCTTAGAAAATTATGATGCTTATTTACATTTAGTTACTCTGGTCATTCAGTCTCCAGGACTATCTTGTTGCCTATATTAAATATATTATGTGCCTGAATTGCATAGTATACGGGAATCATGAGCTTATTTCTAAACACTATATTAATGATTTTGTATTGTGTATAAGTCTGAATGTACCTAGAGCTTAGTGTGGAATATGATTTTATGTTCCTTTGATTATAGAAAACGGAATACCAATAACAATATTGGTTCCGGGAATTAATATTATTTATTTGTCTATAAATATATTATAGGTGTGTTCTGAAAATGCTAGAAATGCGTTCGATGTTAATATATGTATCTATCTAAGACCATATATATAAAGTTCTAATAAACTATCAGCCAATATTCCCTATACTCCGAGGTATGGCAGACTTGGAGTTAGTATATATAAGGTCTGGGAGGTAGGAGGTTTGCCCCTACATCTCAGGGTACAGGTGGAATTTGTCCCTCGGCAATTAATAACCTTAAAAGAGAAGAGCAAGGTTCAGTATTCACTCCTCTCCTGAATTTTTGGTATTTTTCTCAGTGTGTCAGCACTCAACAGTAGGAGTGCCAACATTTCAGTAGGGAGTCTTACACCACTATTTAGTTAAGTGTGAGACAAAAATGCAAACATTACAGATTTTATGTTGGCAAATTACTTAAGCTTGTTCGATCATGATGAACTAAAGAATATTTTTGAAACACCATTTATGTTCATGCTGTTGCCATTAGTTATTCCACTGGGTGGGGGGTCAAAACAGTACATTTTATATATTATCGTCACTTCTGTAAGGTATCTTCTGGTCCAGAGAATATTTCATTATTTCTTTTGGAGCTTCACTCATTTGGGTTATTACTCCAATAATGCTTCTGAACACAAATTATTTATCCATAAGAGTACATTTAATTTTCTGTGCAAAAGTACCAGTGAAGTGAATGGAGAGCACAACAAACATATGTCAGATTGTTCTAAGGCCTCATTGTTTGTTAATTAAGTTAATTAATTGAGAGAGGCGGTAAAGTATAAGATACGTTTCTACCATTGCCCAGGCCACATGACAATACAAAGATCCAAAACCCTGTACAGCAGATAGATATAAAATATGCAGAATTCAAGCAGTAAAGAGTAGCATAGATAATTGTAAGTTACTAACTAAGGAATTTATATAAAATATAAGCCATGTATGCATACTTGCAAATAAATGCAGAAGAAAGTCAGGCTCAGGAGTAGTAAAGCTTTTGAAAGAGGTTTACAGTACAGGGAAATGAGCAGGAACGGCTAGGTACAATATTAACCAGAATCTCTGAATCAAGTACATTTATAATCTTTAGTCAAATGATCCTTCATTCTTTATTTCTTTTGAAGTGAATGAGATTGTCGAAGACAACAGTTTCTTTGTGTAGTATGTTCCAACAGGAGGGGTCCAATAAATGGAAGAATCTTTCACATGTGGCAAAAAAAAAAGGACTGGGATCTATATAGCTTAAGGGGGGGGGGGGGTGAGTATACCCACAGTTTTGCACTGAAAGTTTGTTAGCCAATGGGGACAGGAGGCAGTTTGACAGTGAAGTCATTAAGCAAATAGCCCTGGCAGAGTTAAGGAGCCATTTGCTCTTTGTTATGATGCATTAATGTTTGTTTACATTGGCTAGGCGCATACATTTGAAAATATTTTCTATACTATGAAGTAATACACTTATGGGAGTAGTAAATAACATGTAATGCATATTCAAATCTACAGATAAGTACCCTGATAGTAATAACCCACCATGCTTCAACTAAGTTTTTTTTTAAACTACAAGCTGTTTTAAGCTCTTTTAGAATGTTAGAGGGGGTCATGTCAGTGTGTTCGTGACTGGACAGGGTATTATCTAACAGGATACCAAGATATTTTTAATCTGTGGTGAAAGGAGGCAAAGTATCATAGGAATCGGTTGTAAATGGAATGGCGTTATTAGCTATTCATCTGGGAGCCCCAAATATCATGGCAGTAGATTTATTAGTATTGATTGTAAGTTTATCATTCCTAGGCAGTTCCAGACAAGGAAAACATCATACTATAGCAAAGGGGCTTCTTACTGTGATGATTTGTGAGTGGCAGGAAAAGCTACATCATTCCCATATAATGTTATATTAAACCAGAGATAATCCCAAGAAATTGGTTGATGTGAAAGAGAATAGGAGTTAGCATGGATCTCATATGGAATACTTTATGTGATAACCTGTGGTAGGCATGGGATTATGACTAAAGGTAACAACAAATCTGATGCCCACAGAGTTCTTAAACCAGGTGTTAATATTTGGAGTTACAAAAACAAACATTGAATATCAGTTATTTCATTGTCAACAGATACAAATAAGACTGACTGAGACAAACTGACCAAATGGTGATGTCAACCAAAATTCAGAATAGTTTATATGACAGGAAACCTTGACGCAACACCCTTGTTCAGAATGAAGTAGCTCTGTTTCACCAGACTTATTAACTCTAAGGTCACCAAACCTTGTGGAAAGATATCAATCACGCAAAGCTTTAAATGTTGATCTGCACATCATTTGGATGATGCACCCTGAACAAATGCTCTATGGTGTATCAGTTGGTGATGAAACAATAACCATTTGAAATGTTGGGACCCGCTAGATCAAGTCCTGAAATACAGAGACTGAATGACAGAAAGAATGGACTTACATATATGAAGTTTGAAATGCTGTTTCTCAGAATATTCCCCTTACTCCACGGTATGGCAATCTTAGACTTGGTATATAAATATAAGTTTGGGGGTGTGTTAGGGTGCTGGGGGGCTACACTCTTTTCCTATGCTTTCGGTCTTTATTTTCAGCATGTCAGCACTCTGCATTTCAAGTGCCGATATTTCAATAGGGAGCTGATTAAATAATGGATTATCATTGAAATGATCATGATTTATGCTTTTAAAATTCAGGGATTTTTTTTAATTTATCACAGTGATATTAACTATTTAAATACAACTATTTTGTATAAAGTGCCTTCAGAGTCCGTCCTGAATAGTCTATAAAAATGAATGTACAAATCCTGGAGGACTGTTGTGCAGTGATTCTAGATTCATAGCTTCTTACCAGGCAGGCAGTCTGGGTTATGATGTAAAATTTTCCTATGCATCCCTGAGAGTTCAGTGGGTAGATACACATCCCTGAGAGTTCAGTGGGTAGATATGCAAACCCTGAGAGCTCAGTGGGTAGGATATGCAAACCCTGAGAGCTCAGTGGGTAGATATGCATGTGTGAGAGTTCAGTGGGTAGATATGCATACCTAAGAGTTCAGTGGGTAGATATGCATCCCTGAGAGTTTAGTGGGTAAATATGTCACACTACTTGATGAGGCCTATATGGCTTACCCCAGGATTAAATTCATGAGTACCAATCTAGTCATCAAGACAGATCATAAAGGAGGCCAATATGTTATATGGTTTGACATGCAAGGAAAGCTTGTTCCATAATTAGGGTATTCTTGGGGATGAAAAAAGTGTCTCAAACAGATCTGATTTATGTATTGATGAAGACTGAGTTCTTTAAAGAGACTGATTTTAGTAATGCCTGTATTTGCTAAGTGACGAGGGTCTAGTAAGACAGTATCTTTTATAGCAAGGAAGGCAAAGCATGGATCACCATATAGGAGTTTGTATGACAGAAAAGTTGGAGTGTTTTTAGTCTATCCAATTAAGTTTTTAGTCCTTTGATTCTTTTAGTTAGAAAATGTTGTGGTCTTTCTGAGTAAGGAGTTTGGAAAGGTATAAGTGTGCATTATGCACTATATGTTTGATCTGATGAGGGGAGAATAGAGGGTTATTACAACAACCTCATTCCTGGAGGATATATTTTTGGTAATTAAATGAACAAGATAGAAGGATTTCCTAACTATAACTCACATACGATGATCAAAGGATAGCTTATCATTAATAGTGGTACCCAGCTCTTCAATGATGGTGTCAATCTTAAGCTGGGTGCCACTTATGTGGTATCAGTGGGAAGTAATAATTTTACAAAAGCTACATACATTTTTTGGTGCTAACTTTAAAGGCAAGGTTGATACACCAACTGTTGGTTTTGGCACCCTACTCTTAAAGGATATGCATCCATGTGGAAATCATTAATGATACCCAGTTTACTGCATGAAACAATTTCTCAGTCCATGGAAGTCCACATAAGCTTATCTCCGACAGTGGTACGCCATTTACCAGACAACTGTTTCAGAGATTTGCAAGAGAATGGGGCTTTATACATGTTACTAGTAGTCTTGAATATTCACAGTCAAATGGTCTAGCTGAACGTGCAGTGCAGAGTGCAAAGCAATTACTTGAAAGGTCAAAGCGTGACAATACTGATGTCTTTTTGAATTAACTCAATGTCAGAGAAATACCCTGTGATGATATACTTGGCTCGCCTGCTCAGAGACATCTATCTAGGCAAACCAGAACAACCTTGCCTATCAGTTTTAGTTTGTTGGTGCCTAATGCTAAAAACAATAGAGCAATCAAAGCCCAACTACTCAGAAAAAGTTCTTTTCAGAAGTCCATTTATGATAAGATGAGCAGATTTCTTCATTCATTGAAAAAAGGAGACACTGAGGATTACAAATGGTTAAAGGTTTTGACCAGATTGCTCAAGTAACAGGTATATGTACTGAGCTGAGATCCTATCTTGTGAAATCTGAGGGTGTGGAGTACAGGAGAAATCACAGACATCTTCTTCCTATATCAGAACTGATATCACAGCACTGTTCCTGTGATACAGACTAAATCTCAGAGCAATCCAGATAATGTTCCTGTTCTTGACTCAATTTCCATTCCTGATAATGTTTCCTGATGTCCCTAAGGTTGAACATTCAGCAGAGACAGTTCCAGTTGCTAAGCCTGATTCTAAGTTTTATGTCACATGGTTTGGGCGTATATCTAAACCTAATATGAAATGCACAGCAACT
>NC_056746.1:1394038459-1394068459 GCF_019279795.1 Protopterus annectens
AACACCGAAAGTGTGATAAGAGACCTTGGGACACAGGTGGACAGTAGTCTCTCCTTTGATAATCACATCACCACAGTAGTCAGGAAATCCTTCTATGTGGCACACCTCATCACAAAAGGTTTCTCATCCAGGAAAAAGAGGTCATTGTTCCCTCTACTCACTCATTAGACCCATTATAGAGTACAATGCCCCTTTTGGTATGTACCTCACAAGACATCTACAACAACTGGAAAGGCCACAGAAATACCTCACAAAGAGGATTACCGGCCTCAAAGAGATGCCCTATGCAGACCATCTAAAAAAACTGCAGCTTTACTCCGTTGCATATCGCCTACTCAGAGGCGATCTCTGCCTAACACACAAAGCTATGTCAAACCCAGAGCTTTTAAACATGCTCCACTTAAAGAAATCCCTATCCCTACGAGCTACACGCTCTAGGGACCTAAACCTTGTCACCACAATAAACAGAACATGCTGGAGGGATAGATTCCTGTCCCAGAGACTTCCCATACTCTGGAACAAACTACCTATCCATATCAAACAAAGCTCCTCATTAGCACTCTTCAAGAAAAATCTTGATGATTGGATGGGAGATAGGAAATTCACCCCGGGGATCACTTCTATGGCTCTGTTTGACAGTGGCACAGGAAAATAATTTTCTTGGGTGGTGAAAGCAAGGGTACCTTTGGCTAGGCTTATATAGGCCCTAGGGCCAATAGCCTAGTACCTACCTATGAACGTGCTCAGGCCCCTATGCCTAAAAAACAAATGATCAAAATGGCTGAGGATTTAATTACCTTGATCAGGGGTTCCCAACCCCCTGCTAAGAGGCCTAGGCAAGGCACTGATTATGAATGTTCAGATCAGGTTTCCATTTCTTCGGATTCCTCTTCTGATCAGAATTTTTCTATTCCACCTTATGAGGACACTGATGCAGAGGAATCCATCCCTTCTGCTTCTCCTCCTGAGCATTACTCTTTTGGAGAGACTTTGCATACTTTAAGGGAACACTTTCATTGGGAGAGTCAGGACTTCTCAGATTCCAAAAAGAGGCTTAGGGATTTTTTTCTGCTTCCTCAGCATAGGCCTTTGGCAATACCTCCTGTATTAGACATTGTTGATTATGTTTTCTCAGAATCAAGCATGGCTCCTGATTCCCTGCCTCCGGCTCCTAGTAAGCCAGACAGATATTACAGGGTTCCTGACTCCCACAAATTTCTTTTCAAAAATCCTGCTGCTGACCCTGAAACTATTTCTTAGGGTCCCAAGGGTGTTAAGGCTTCTACAGCCAAAAATCCTGCCCCTTCAGATAGAGACTCCAGGGTGCTGGATAGATGGGGAAAGAAGGTTTATATGTCTGCAACCTTGGCAATCAGAGCTTTAAACTGCCAGTTTCATATGCTTAAATATCAACAGCATGTTATGGGCTTACTGAAACAGAAAATGATGTTGATTTCTGACTGTGTGGAAAATAAAGAGTTACAGGATTTATTGCATTCAGCAGAACAGGTTGGAAAGCATACTTTGCAATGTGGTTTTGATTCCTTGGAAGTCTCTTGCAGGGCTTCCGTAACTGGATCTGTGATAAGAAGGCATGCTTGGTTCAAGGAGCAAAATCTGCCTGATCATGTTAAAGCTTAATTGTTGGATGCTCCCTTACAGCAGGACAGTCTGTTTGGTAATAAGGCAGAAGAGGTTTTAAAAAAGATGGAAGACAAAACTAAATCTATGCAAACTGTAAAAGATTTCTTGCAAGTGCAGCCACCCAGGTTCAGTAGACACTGGCCTATTAAGAACTGGTCCTTTCCTGTGTCCAACAGAGCCACTCAGGGCAAACCTAGATGTTCCAAAGGCTCCAGGTTTCAATCACAAGGATCTTACAGGTCAAAACAATGGGGTGCCTCCACCTCCAAATCAGGAGGTAACAAAGCACAACCCTACAGTAAACAGTCTCAATGACTTTCCTCTGCCATCTCCAAGCACTTAACTTTTGGCAGCCCCTTTGGGGGGAAAACTAGCACTTCATGCTCAAAATTGGCATTTAATTACCCAGGACAAGTGGATCTTAAAGATAGTATCCCAGGGGTACAGATTTAATTTCCACATGTTGCCAATTCCAAACGGATGGCCAGATCTGCCACCAAATCAGTGGGCAGAGGCCCAGAAAATAAATCATGTCCCTCATGGATATGGGGGCTATTCAACCAGTGCCAGAAAAGGACAAGGATGTTATTCAAGACTTTTCCTGGTACCCAGAAAAGACAGATCATGGTGTCCAATTCTGGACTTATCCATTCTAAATACGTTCCTGGACATTCCAAAATTCAAAATGCTGACTTTACAACTACTGCCTATGCTAGGCAAGAATGCCTGGTTGGTAACTGTAGACTTAAAAGAGGCATACCTGCATATCGCAATCAGGGAATCTTGCAGAAGATATCTCCGCTTCAAAGCAGGCTATTTGCATTACCGATTCTCTGCACTGCCCTTTGGCTTATCTACTGCTCCCAGGGTCTTTACAAAGTGCCTGGACCAGTAATTGCATTCTGCAGACAAAGAAACATTCAAATTTATCTTATTCAGGCAGAGGACAAGGACACTCTTCTTCGGCATCTGGTGTTTGTAAAAAGGCTTCTAGCATGCCTAGGGTACACCATAAATGAAAAGGAATCACAACTGGTACCCTCTCAAATAATTACATTCCTGGGTGCAAGCTTGAATACAACTGCCCAGATGGATTACCTCATGCCAGACAAACAAATTCAATTGACAACATACTTCAAACAAGTGGCAACAAAAACCCAGCTATCTGCAAGACAAATTCTGCAGGCTTTGGAGTTTGTGGCATCCTGCATTCTACTAATTCCATATGGGAGACTGCATATGAGGAAACTTCAATGGTACCTAAAAAGCTTATGGAGTCAACACTGTCACAGCCTGGAAACAATGATTCCTCTCATTCCCTGCCTGCAACAGGAGTTCCTTTGGTGGGCAGAGGCATGTCACCAAAACAAGGGACTGTCATTCATTCTACCCCCCTGCCACCCAAACCCTAACTACAGATGCATCAGACTATGCTTGATGGGCCCATCTGGCAGGGAGATGCATTCAGGGCAAATGGAGCCCAAACCAAATTCATCTACATATCAACCAGAAAGAAATGCTAGCTGTACAGAATGCCCTGACAGCCTTCAAGGACTTCCTTCATCCAGGACAGCTACTGATAAAGACGGACAGCACCACAGTTATGTGGTACATAAACAAGCAGGGGGGTACCCACTCCTACCCCCTTTGCAGACTAGCCATGGCCTTGTGGAACACAGCCTTGACTTACCAAAATACATATTCAAGCTCAATTCCTGCCAGGAAAGCAAAATACTCTGGCAGACGACCTAAGCAGAAATCTTATGGACCCACACGAATGGAAACGGAATCCACAAATCTTCAGCATGTTAATACAAAAATGGGGGAGCCCAGACATAGATCTATTTGCCTCTCCCCAAAACTATCAGTTGTACAAATTCTGCACAAGAACTCATCACAAAAAAGCATGGAAAGTGGATGCTCTATCCTTCAGCTGGAAAAACCTATCAGTCTATGCCTTTCCCCCTCTGCCTCTACTTTCCAAGGTCTTACTAAATGTCAGACAGGAAAAACCAAAAATAATTCTGATCACTCTGGTCTTGCCTCAGCAACACTGGTACCCACTTCTAAGGAATATGTAACACCTTCCTCTGTGGTACCTGCCCCAAACACCTCACCTATTGTCTCAGCAGAACTATCAAATTCTGCACACTCAGCTCCAAACTCTGAATCTTGCAGCATGGCTAATCAACTAATTTCACCAATCACATCTCTCAGTAAACCTGTGATGGATGTCATTTTGGAGGCCAGAAGGCCTATTACTAGAACATCTTATGCTGATAAATGGAAGAGATTCTGTGCTTGGAACCAAGCACAAGGAATATACACAGCAAAGCCCAATATTCCTCAGATTTTGCAATACTTAACTGAGATGCATCACAAGGGCCTATCTTTTTCTTCAATAAAAATCCATGCCTCTGCCATCTCGGCTCATTGCAACACAGAGCCTCCCCTCTTTTCTCATCCCCTGCTAAACTAGTACCTCAGAGGGGCACAAATTTAAGGCCTCCCAGGAGAGCACCAACTCCTGCATGGGACCTCAATTTTGTGCTGGAAAAACTCACCCTACCTCCTTTTGAACCATCAGCTACTGCGGATATAAAATTTCTTTCTTGGAAGACAGCATTTCTTTTGGCAGTCACTTCAGCTATAAGGTTTTCAGAACTACAGGCTCTCGTGGCAGTGGAGCCTTTCATTATTTTTTACCCGGACAGGGTGGCCCTCAAGACCAATTCTTCTTTTATACCTAAAGTAGTATCCAGTGTGGCTCTTAACCAGACCATTCATCTGCCGACTTTTTTCCCAAATCCGCAGAACAAGGGGGAGCGGATTCTGCATTCATTGGATGTACAGAGAACTAAGATTCTACTTAAACAGGACAAAATCTCTAAGAAGGTCTGAGCAACTACTAGTGGCTTTTGCTGCAGGAACAGAGGGGAAGGCTATATCAAAGCAGACTATTTCTAAATGGATAAGCCATTGTATTTGTTTCTGCTACTTGCACCATTGTAAACCGGTGCCCAAGGGGATCAGATCCCATTCCACCAGGGCTGCATCTACTTCTGCAGCCTTTCTCAGAGGGGTTCATACCAGAGACATTCTAGAAGCTGCTACTTGGAGCTCAGTTCATACGTTCACAAAGCATTACCATTTACCTCTCTTTTCTAAATCCAGGGCAGGCTTTGCCACTGCAGTCCTGCAGGGCCTTATAGCTGCTCCTAATGCTGTCTAATTCCATCCTCCCTTCTGTAGCTTTGGGATTCTACCCAAATGTAATGACTGCAACAGTGAAACACGAAGAACATAGTACAGTTGTATACACTTACCATAAATGTAGATGTTCGAGTGTATTCACTGTTGCAGTCCAGGTTACCCACCCGCCAACCCCCTTTGTTCTCTATTATTATACCTTTTCTTTCATTCACTATACTCAAAAGCCTTTGTGGTGCATTTGCTTTTAGTTGAAGGTAAATTTTATGTGTTCTAAAGTGCGTGTGTGTGTGTGTGTATATATATATATATATATATATATATATATATATATATATCTTTTTTTTTTTTTTTTTTGCTCCCCATTTGGAGGGCACCTGACATCTGGGGCAGGAAAAACTGATAAAAATGGTGTCAGCTGCATGTTTTATACCCCTGACTACCTGACGTCATGGAAGAGGAGACAGCAACTGACACAGGGCCCAAGACTTTGTTATTCAGGCCGACTGAGGGCAACCTGCCAGTAGATTACCCAAATGTAATGACTGCAACAGTGAATACACTCGAACATCTACATTTATGGTAAGTGTACACAACTGTACTTTCCTATAACCCCCAGTGACAGTTTGTGTATCTGACCTGCAGTATAAGACTCTTTGAAAACCTTGCCTGTAGGTGAATATGTGACTTGCACAGTATTAAAATATAAACAGACTCCTCTAGCAAAACAATCTGAGATAATGCCCCTTTAAGGAAGTAATATAACTGATTACTTGTAGACATTGGGGATAATAACAGTTGCTTGTTCACATAATCTTATCTCCCACACAAAACGCCATTGAGTATACATAATACCTCAATTTACAGAGCTGAATATTGACTGCTGCAGTATGATTTTTATGTGAGAGTCTGGACTATTTTTTTTTTTGTGTGCGCCTTTTGGAGAACAAGAAGGAAATAATAAACAGAAATTGTATCTAAATCACTGTTAAACTGGTCCAGAGTCACTTCAGTCCTTCGACTTTTCCTCCTATAAGGCAAGCTCAGACTCATAACTGCATATTTCAGTGCTGTAAGCCAGGTGTCTATTTTTTTAAAATACTTTTATTAATTCCTAGCAATATGATATTGTGAACTGCAAGAAGACTGATATGAAACATGAGTATGTTCAACCATAGTCATATATGAGTATTGTTGCAATCAATAAAAAACTTAATGTTCTTTATACTGATCACTGCAGCAGTAGCCTTAGTTATATGGGTTGTATCCCAAGGATATAACGTCTGTCCAACTTCGAAAGCTTCAGGACACCTTTAACACACCCAGACTGTCAAGCAGCTCAAGATGAGCTGACTAAAGACAAGTCTGGATGTGAAGGCCTTCAGAGCTTTACTGCCGCCGAAGAGTTTGCGAGGCGTTTGTGGATCAGATAAGTTCCCTTTAGGGAAATTAACCTCCATTTTCTTATATTTACTGATATTTTAATACTTTCCTCTTCATGAAAGTTATTTTTAAGCTAGGAGTGTTCTGTTTTGACAGACTGCCTCATGACTGTAATGTACTTCTAAATGGAGCATTCATTTTTTTCTGTCAGTTTTAAAGTACAAACTAACTGTTAAAATATGTTCTGTGGAGAAACTGTGTTTCATTTTCTGTTGTGTGGCTGTCTTAATGTTTGAAAGTGCTTTTTACTGTGCTTTTATTGAGGAAAATTAACTTCTGTGTACTGGTAGTTTTACCAACATTTGCTGCTCGTCTTCCCAGGAAAGAAGCACCATTTTTGCTTGAACATGGAACATCTTGTCAATTCCACAGTCAGTCCTTCTTCCAGCCACAAAAAAATAGTTAAGGGAACAGTCTGTCATCACAGCGGTGTAGCAGGTGGCTCAGCCACAGGTGGGTGACTCTGCTGTGGCCATTTGTACTTCAATCCACTCATTTTTTACCCAGAATGCCTCGGTGTAGCACTTACAGCCAGTATGGACTTGGGGTTAGCCCCCCCAAAGTTTTTTTTTTTTTTATGCTGGGGTGTGGGCATTTATTATTTAGTTAATCCTAGCATTGTCCTTTCAGGGCTCAGTCTCCCCCCTCTCTCTGCTGGCAGGAAAGTTCTTAAGGGCTTCACGCCCAAACTTACCTTTTAGTCAACACAGCTTGAGCTGCCTGATTGCTTGGGTGTGTGGAAGGTGCCCTGAAGCTTTGGAAGCTGGCTGACTGTTATATCCTTGGCAGGACATTACCCATATACCTAAGACTGCAGCAGTGATCATTTGAACATCTGTTGTTATGATGAGTTTAAATTATACAACTGCACTTTCTCGCAGTTATTTTGAGTAGAAGCCATGCATTCCCATGTGTTTTGTCGAGTCGTAACTGGATAAAACAAGACAGTTAAAGTCTCAACTCACTGAAATTCATCTCACCTGCTCTGACAGGCCCTCAAACAGAAAGTAAAATAGAAGTGATTTTCGATGAAGAACAGTAATTTTGGACTACAAAACCTGGTAGTTGGCCTCAATGAATTTGAACCTCTTCCATCCCACATTCACTTACTAGTAGTGTAAAAACTTATTACACAGTGAATAGGGCTCATGTACAAAAAAAGAAAACAAAACACCTGACACATAAATAATACATTAATAATGCACCAGACCTGATGGTGATGTTTAGAATATATCAGATGAGCAGTTCAGCGTGTACAGCATGCAAACACAAGTCATACTCCATAGATACACTAACCACCAGAAGCAACTAGGTCATCAAAGCATCAAACATACTGCAGATTACATTATAACAATACTAATACACCTTGCAAACATCAAACCTTGACTACACAAAAGTCTACCCTAACTGACACTTATATGCGTAAAAATATACAAAGCTATAAAAAGTAGATATTTATGGTGCAAACATATGTATATGTTAAATATAGATACATTCATGTTCAAACAAAACATTTAAAGAAATCAGATCTCTGCTCTAAGCTTGGTGCCATTATTAGACATGCACAGCTACTCAGCTATTGGCAGTAGTTACTGGAAAGCAGTCAGAGGGGGCTATGTAGTATAGAAATACATCACAGAGTATAAACCTCGTATGTGAAGCTGATGAAGGCTGACATACAGTTATGGGTAATGAGCTGAACAGAGTCAAAACCTTCTGTGAACTGAGTCCAGAGCACAGCCTTCCCAACTCTGTTGTACAATACAGTGTGCAGACACGTGTTGAAAACAAACACACATGAACACACACAACCACACACATTCATCCTTACATGCCAGGTGTGTGTTTAAATGTGTTGAGTGTGTTTGCGGTGTGTGTGTGTGTGTGTGTGTGTGTGTGTGTGTGTGTGTGTGTGTGTGTGTGTGTGTGTGTGTGTGCATCTGTATTTGTCTGCGTGTGCTTCACAAAGAACACTTTGTTTAATTATGTCTTTCTCTCCCTTCTTTGGTAGTGTTGGCCAAAATGCAGATGTCCCTATTACATGGCCATGTGCAATGCAAGGCACACAGGTTATGATAGTGTTATGACCTTTTTATTCTGTTGCATTGCCTCATTGCTCACAGCATTTCTGTGATACAAGGCATATAAAGCCCCATGCTGTGTGATGCTTCCTTTAATTTTTCCATCTCACTGCCAAAGTCTAATGCTACTGCTATAATGTAGTGTTATGTGTTGTGATGCTGTACTGTGAGGGCGTATGTGTGAGCTGTGCTGCTGTACTGTGATGGTATATGTATGGTGTAGTGCCATACTGTGGAGGATTTGTGTTCTGTAATGCTGTATTGTGTGTGTGTGTGCGCGTGTGTGTGTGCGTGTGCGTGTGTGTGTGTGTTGTGATGTTGTACTCTGAAGGCGTGTGTGCTGTGATACTGTACTTGTGTGTGTGCTGTGAAATTGCACTATGGTGTATATATGCTGTAATGCTGTACTGTAAGGGTGTATGTGTGGACAGTGGTGCTGTACTGAGGGGTGTTGGTTATGATGCTGCACTGTGGGGTGCATAGGCTGTGATGATCTGACATGGGGTACAAGGATAGTCATGTTGTGCATTTTTCTCTCTCTCTCTGTGCCCTGTTACCCCTGTACCCACAGCACTACTGTACTGCATGGTGTATAATGTTCCGTGTTATGCAGCACCGCTCCCTGTGTCCTCTTACCCATGTGCCCACAGTACTACTGTACTGCATGGTACCAAGGTGCCTGTGCAATGCATCGCTGTTTTACAATTATTTTCAGTTGAAGACATGCATTACATGCTTTTCTCATGTCTTGTTGAGTCTTAAATGGATAAATCAAGACAGTTAAAGTCTCAGTTCACTGAAATTCTCAGAAAAAGCTTTTCTTTTTGCAATGTGCTAAATCCTAGTGCTCTCTAATCGAGGGAGATGCATCCCTCCCCATGTATATGTACCTACTCCATAGTTACATGACCACAGAGAAAAACAATTATGACCCCCTCTGTGACTATCATATTGAGAAAACACTCCATGTTGGCCATCTCTGGGTTATTCATATGCAAAATATAAGGTCTAGAAACTACCATGGGAAAGTAAAGCAAGCCTTCTTAAGATCTTCACAGATGAATAGAAATACAGTCTTTATTCCCAGAGGAAACCAAGATCCTGTTAGAACTCATGTCCCAAACAAATAGCTGGTGTTAAAACAGTGGGCTAAGAATAAATGACAACAAAAATGTATAATCATATCCTTTGGTAAGGGACTCCCTTTGTAACTATCACTTCGGCAACACAGTCCTGAAAATTGATCTCATAGTTAGAGATCTGAGAACCTTTGTTAATAATCAGCTGTCCTTTGATCACCACATATCCACTGTTGTAAAGAAGTCCTTTTTCATCACACAGCTTATATGTTTAGGCATTGTGTCCAGGTCTAGGGATGCAATCATTCCACTGTACTTGCTCATTAGGCTAATTGTTAGGTATAGTGCCCCTTTTGAGTGTGCATGTGTCCAAACGGTTGTCATAACTGGAATGGCTAAATTGTTTTCTCAATAAAAAAAAGAAAAAAAAAAAAAAAAATCTGGAGCACTTCTTCACAGGCCTCCAATGAAAATGGACATCTGTCCTAGTCAGATTTTCCCAGTAAACAAATGTTAAATAAATTAAATTAAATAGCCTAAATCATAAAAGAACTATGCAGACAATCTCAGCACTATGAAGACTACTGGGAGGTGACCTCTGCTTTGAATATCGATTCTCTTAGACTTATTGCATATTCATAAATCAAATGGTATTATAAAAACCCACCCAAGGGATCTCAATTTGTTTTAGAAAATTAGGAGAAGAAGTGGAGAGATAAGTATGTAACACACAGAATACTGCTTCTATGAAACTGTCTTTCAGTTCACATAAAGCAAAGTAGTTCTCTTACTTCATTGAAGCATAATTTGGATTAACGCATAGATAACCATGAATTAATCTCTGGTTTAGCACACCAATCTCTTTCGTACAGGAGAAACATGTAAATGCCCCATCTCTGGGTTATTCATATGCAACACATAAGGTCTAGAAACTACCATGGGAATGTAAGGCTAGGCTTTATTAGATCCTCACAGATCAATAGCCTAGTAAATACCTAAAAGCATTTGAACCTTATGAGGGATGTAGCTTCCCATATATGAAACTGATTAAAGTACATTAAAATAAAAGCAATTTATAATAAATAGTCTGAAGTCCAAATAGGGTTGCTAATGTTTCCACAGCTACAGTTACATCACCTGTAAGTAACAAAGATAATGCTACATCAGCTTTAACCTTAGAGTAATACCAGACTCTGTCAAATAAATCCTCCTTCATAGATTTTCCTGACGGAAATTATGATACAATAAATATTAAGAAAACAGACTGGGTTTCAGTCCTCACTAACCCAAATGAATGTGCTCTGTATACTGTCAATGAGATCTGCGGTATAATCAGCAGCTCCATTTATGAACACACATTGTTAATAAACAAATGCATAGGTAAATTCAACATCTCCCATTAGTGGAATCACAAAATATATAAAATACAAACTAAAAAGAAAGATAATACTTGGGCTTCAAAACTGACCTGTTATAAAAGTAAGTACAAGAATATTCATTTTTATCAAGTCTTCCATGTCTTACTGTTCAGGCATGATTCTTGGTGCTGGTTTAAACTTACCTAATACTAAATGAAGCACCTTTGATTGTTGTTCTATATGTAAAAAGATCTTTTTTGCTTATCTAACAGGATAGAATCTAACACAGTTAATTCGTGTTCCAGCTAGAAGGGACAATACCTTAAATACTTTTTGTATTAGTATTGAGAATACGAAAGAAATTTTTAGTTAATTTTCACTTCTTGCAGGAAGTGACCACTTCATTATTAATTCAGAAATCTCTGTTAATGATTGCATCTGTTGTCAGATTCTAAAATCTAACAGGAGCTAGACTTTATGTCAGATCGTAGATTATGAGATTGCAAATGAAGAGTTAGTAAAGTGACATGAGATTTAATTGATAATGGTTTTGATGCCATTGCTTCTTGGAACATTATGCAAGATAATATCTCAGAAAGGAAAAAGGTCATATCCCTTTCTTGGAGTCCTCCTTTAAGTGTTTAGCATCAAAGGATACTAAAACAGTTAATATTAAAATGAACAGTCTCTTCTAAATTTCGAAACTTACAACAGCATGAATAGCTACAACACAAACATCAAAAAGACATATAACCCTGTGTGCAAGCTTGTTGAAAATGTTGGATAAAGTAGAATTAGCCATTTATGAAGAAAATGTAGCATATGAATACTAAAAACAATAATAGACCATTGCACAGCTATATATACAATGTTACAACACATGGACAAAATAACCATGTTTGCATAATAAAAGTAATAAATGTTATTCAACATAACTTATTTTGCCTTTGCTTGGCAAATCTTTTGAAAGCAACTTAGCACCAGATATATAGTTATATAGAGCACAAAAAAAAATTACATATCAGAAACAAAATACTTGCACTTCACTTGGTATCAGTAATTTATTGCATTTAACTACTTCACACGTCCATAAGGTGAATGGATTAGATAATATTAGAAATAAAATTATCAAAACACTCCATAAGCAATTATCACCACTGTGCATCCTACATCAAAAGAGTTTTAATGTCTTATACCAGATGCTTAGAAAACTATTATAAACTAATCTACAAGAGCAAATGAGAAAGATATTAGATACTACTGACCAATCTGCATGTTATCTAGGATAGGAAGGTTTATGGAAAGACTAGTTTGCATATACTGCTAAAACAAAATAGAGAAAAATATGTTAATCATTACTCAACTTGTTTTTATAAAGAATCATTCTACTATTAGTTGAAGTTAATTTTATTACGACATTTTTAATACTTTAAATGCTAGCCAATGGCAATTTATGTCTCTATTTTGACATTACTAATGGTTTAAATGCTGGCCAAAGGCAGCTTATTCCTCTATCATATTAGTAAATGATTTATATGCTAGCCAATGGCAGTTTATTCCTCTGTCATGACATTTCTAATGTTTTAAATTCTGGTCAATGGCAATTTATTCCTTTGTCATGACATTACTAAATGCTTTTAATGCAGACCAATGGCAGTTTATTTCTCTGTCATGACATTACTTAATACTTTAAAGGGTGACTTACATGTGGATGTAGTCTAGGCATGTATTTCTAATACTTTAAGCTAAGTAAATCATAAATTAGTGTCACATAAACTTGTTATTCTGGGTCTGTCATCACACCTCAATGAATAGGTACAAAACCAGTTAAGGACTATAACTTGGACAGTGACCTTGAATGGACCATCATACAAGATGCATACCTCCACAAATAGAACTGTATGATGTACTCACATATTTATATGTATAAAGAAAAACAAGGTTATGATCACGCTATTTTCTAGCTTAAGTTATACATTTGAATATGATACATATGGAATATTTGCACTAAACCATATATACAGATATTTTAAAAATTTAGAAGAAATTTGCTAAAGGAATAAATGGCCTTACAGGACTAGATTATGAGGGAAGACTATAGAACTTATGTCTTTGTATTCTTACATGTCACAGACTGAGGGGACATTTGCTTCTTGTTCATAGAACATTTCCAAATGATTATCTGTTTGATTGCCTTGGTCTGCAGGCATCAAGCATAAAAAACACTAACAAAAACTTTTAAATTGAAATTATAAAGTAACTCTTTTTCTCAAAATGTAGTCAGCTATTGGAACAATTTACCTGCTAATTTTAAACAGTGTTAGAAGATTAGCGAATTTAAATTTAGTCTGGCATTATAGTTTGAAAAAAATGTTATAGCATGAATCTATAAGCAGACATTGTTGACTGCTGTCTTTAGCCTATAGACAATATAACATGATACGAACTCAGCTTGTTCTCAAAGGCTGAAAGCAATAACAACACTGGAAATGTCAAAGGGAACAATTGAGTGTAACATATCAGTAAGCAGGGAAGGCATCCCTCTGCCACAGGACATAGCAAATTTACTTGCAGGAAAAACTGTTTCATAGCAGCAAAGGTATATATCTGCATGTCACAAGGGGAGACATCAGGTATTCAATTAGAAATATGTAAACTTCTGAAATAAGTGAAATTAAAGAGTTTCCAAACATGGGACCATTGAGACCGGACAATACAACCATTCTAATTGCTCCCCTTATAAATTATGTTAAAGTGATAACACTTTCAATGCAGTGATAACACTTTCAATGGGGGGGGGTCTTAAGTTAAATGCAAATAATTTTAGACCCATCATCCTGAGTGCTGTTCATTGAAAACTCATGGAGAAAGTCATAATGGAGCTTATTTAAGATGGCACAAGCAACATGCTTCTATTAATCAAAGAGGAGTACACGTTTGTTAATGGGAGATCCTACATTTTGAATCCCATGGAGTCTTTGAAGACGTAACTGCAGCACCTGAAGAATGAATGAATGACATGGAAATGAAAGAAGGGAATATCAGTTTATTCCGAATGTTGATTTAGCTCTTATTCTTAATTCATGAATCTTTGCTAATCCCAAACAAGTGCAAATAGTTCAGTCTTCTGCATACTGAGATGCATACTAAATTCAGAAGCATGTGAACAAATGTTGCAAATATCCGAGAAAGGATTTCTACAACTTATTTGTTAGTCTTCAACAATGGAAGATAGCCAACATGAGCATGGAAATCCTTTTTAGATTTTTTTACATTAAGTAGATGTCCAGGAATAAACTGATTCATGAATCACTGAGTAACATTCCATTAAGTCTACAAATGAGTGAAAAAAACCTAGGCCTCACAAAAAAAAAAAAAAAAAGCATTTTTTTCAGAGAGCAAGTTCCTCTACATCCCTGCACCCCCCCCCCCCCCCCCCCCATTATTTAAACACATTTATTCCATGATTATACAACTGCAGAGAAAACTGGAAGGTCCATAAACTTTAAATTACTGCGGGTGTTTAAGTTGCAGTTGGTGGAACTGTGCACATGTTGAAATCTCGTCTACTTGTATACTTGAACAAATGCTGACAAGCCATTGGCTCTTTGTAAGTGAGGAGCAAGGAGCTATGAACATCTCAAACAACTAAGCAGTAAACCAGTCAGGTGGTGAGTTTGTATTTTACTATATGCTCAGACTCAAAGGCAGACTGAGGAGGATTTATTTAGAAGCTATTTCAGCATTATAGACTTAACTCTATTTTCATTTGTATATATAATTTAATATGCACAATACCAGTACCTTGGAGAGGCAGTTAACAGTTATTTTTATTTTTTTAAGAGATGAAACAAGTTTTACAAGACAGTAGCCCCACATACATTTTTGGACACTTTAAATGGAAGCCTAAAATTCTCTTCAGAGCATGCTTGTTTACTGGCTACTAGTTCAAAATTCACTTACATATCTAGAAGTTTCTTTATTTGTTTTTGATAATTAATATTTTGACTGCATATTTTATAACTTCAAATTAAAGAAAATAAATAAATTGCAAGTTACCACATCTTAGTTACAAACTTTTAGTGAGGTCAGCTATATGTGTAGCGGGTGCTTTAATGTTCAGCAATACTGCCTCAAACCATTCTAACAGCAAAACAAAACATAGCAACTGCTGTGTTTTGGCCCCCTGCCCACTTTCTTGTACAGCTACTGTTTAAGCTTGAGTCACTGGCCTGTCAGTAAACACCTTTTCTTCTGCTAATGAACGCCAGCAGTCAGTGCAACGCTATTCTGAAGGATTGATTGCTGGTTTTCTTTATTGCTGAAGACCTTTTTGACATAGTGTTTTGTCCTGTAATCCCATGTTGTGATGGTAACCACGCACTGCAGTCCAGGAGTTTTTGATGTCTGACTCTGTGTCTGTTCATTGCTTTCACAAGTCCCACACTGATTGATAGTGGCCACTGGTAATATCTTCATAGTTCCATATGCTGATGGTCTGTTTTATGCTTCCTTTCTGTGACCTGGCTATCCTACTGGACCACTCACCCTTTACTTCAAGTTTCTCCTCTAACAAAGCCCATCTGCCCCCCTCCCATACCCACACCTCCCAACTGAGATGAGTCAGCCAATCACTGTCTTCGCTCTGCCTAGTCCCTTTACAGCCTGGGCCACCTAGTCTAATATGCATCACTTGGTGACACCTCCCTTCCAACAGTGCCAGGTAAACTGCTGCTAACCTTTGACTACAGGGTACCCACTGAAAATGCCTTATTTTGCCCATGGCTTCCCTTATTCACTTACTTTAATTAATTAATTAATTAATTAATTAATTAATTAATTATTAATTTGTTTATCAGGGAAGAGCACTGTTCAGTTTTGACCATTTTCAGTCTCTGCACAGGGAAACACTATCCAAAGTGAGATGAGAAGACTAAGGTACTTAAAACATACAATTCAAGTACAAAATATGACAATATACAGATAGAAAAATGTATAATTATACAATTTAAAATAAATTTCAGAATGCAATTCCTCTTACATACAAGAGGCATGAGATACAATTTAAAATAAATTTCAGAATGCAATTCCTCTTACATACAAGAGGCATGAGATTTGAGTACTGTGACATATCTCATTCATGATTCCTTCTAGAAACATCATGCAGAGAACAAAGGTACATGTCTGTAACTCAAACATTGATGTTCTTCCCTTCAGAAGTTGCCCACCAACAGTGGTCAGTATAACAATCACAAGATACCACTGATACACAACTTCTTAGCTCTGCCTTGTGAGAAAGTGCAATGAACCTTTCTATATTATATCTTACTCGCCCCACTAGTAGATGTCTTACAACCAAATCAAAGATGTTGATGCTACATGTGGGAATGCTTCCTGTGGGTCAGAGGAAGGGCTGACAGTGATAATGTGAAATCTGTACTACAGTGAGAAAAACTGGTTTCACACTAGGAAATAAAAACTGTCATTTTCATGATGCAGTTTAAAGAAATGTCAGCATCATACATTTGGGGTCTTAATACTGAAAATTGCTAAAATAAAAATATTTATCAGGTGAAACATTGGTGATATTTTAATACTTTCACCAAATTTTCAGCATGGCATTATTATAAGCCTAGCTTAGAGAGTAGGACTATAAATTTAAATTACTACATTTTATTCGAAAGCTGATTTTGCATCGTATATAATGTTGAGACATCTGTTACCATTTGATGATGCTACATCTATCCACGCATTTATGACCAAGGAGTTAATACACAAAGGCTGGCAGTATGTTCTAAAGGAGAAACTCTTAGTAAACACACAGAGAATAATCATTTATGTGCTTCAAACTGGCTAACAAAATGTATGTGTGAAAAGGTAGTTTGTTTTCCACGGTTTTCATACTAGTACAGGATATTTTTTAATGGAGGAGTGAATCTTCTGACATCTGAGTTGCAACTGCAAAGGAAGATGTTTCTTATTTTTTTTTCAGTATTTTTGGCTCCCTGCAGCTGACCATCAGTTATTCCCACTGCCTAGTCCTCAGTAAATGGGTTTGTCAAACATGATATTCCTCCCCAAATTAATGCCATACGTACTTGGGGCCAGTGAGGGGATCTGAAAGCCACATCATACTGTTGAAGAATATTTCCCTTTAAGGCCTACCAATCCCTTCCACCTGCAGGAACCCACACTGTCCATGTGGCCGGCATGCAATCAACTGTGGGATATTTGTTCACACTTTTTGTGTGGAACTCAGCCAAAGCTCCAACCCCTGTGCTTCTCTGTTAACTGAAGAGATGTGCCCGAGTATGTTACTCTCCTTTGTCCCTCCCCCTGGCTCATCCAACACTCATGCCACTAATCAATCCCAGGTCGTTTTGGCCACAGTCAGAGCTCCACCTCTGTATGCCAGAGCTGGAAGATGTCTCAGTTTTGATGCTTTGCAAATTGTAATCAGGAGGATGACAGAATATTTAACCATTGCAATAATTAATCACAGATTGCTAACTTACTATATGTAGCCTTAACCACACTTTCTGTCTTCACAGGTTGTTTGTTGGTCTCCCTTCTCATCCATCTTTTCACATTCCTCTCATCCATCTTTTCACATTCCTCTCATCCATCTTTTCACATTCCTCTCATCCATCTTTTCACATTCCTTGCGTATTTTATCAGCTTCCCATCCCTCTCTAATCCTGGTCCTTCCTTCCTTTCTTTTTCTACAGCAACAATTGTGTTCTTTATATAGGGGGCAGCGGGCTGCCTTCACCCTTCTGCTTTCCAACCATTTTGCCTACGGTTAGAATATGATTTTATAGAGCCAATACACTTATTGGATATTCTCCAAATCCCCCATTTGTTTTATCATTATCAGTCTAACTTAACTGCTACTTACCCACATATTTTCACTTATACTTAACCATTTACCTCACAGTTAACCAGTCAACGTCAGTTATACTTCAACAATTACCTCATAACTGTTCACTCTCCATTTATACCTTGGTAGTCCTTTTACTAACTAGCTAATACCTATGCTTATAATGCACTTATTAGCTTTGATTTTCCATTATTACCCTTTGCTTCTCTTGTCTCTAACAAAATAAAACTTATCAACATTAATTTTATTTGCTTATTTTTCTACAGTGAGATCATACAGATTGCATCAGCTTTTAATTCAAAATAACAGCTACAAAACATTTACAAGCCTCTGTTGAACTCCTACAAAATGTTAAACTGAGTCATCAGGACCTTGACACTAGATCATCCTCTAACAGTTTTAATACACATCCATTCTGCAAGCATAAACAGGATCCTTACGAAGCTCTTTTATGGTGACTTGATTCATTCAAAGTGATGTTACAACAATATTCTCCTAAGGATAAAGACTTCTTTTGCATACATCACGTATTAATTGGTACTTAAACCAACCAACCAAACAACCAAATATTTCACAAATACTACATATGTGTTTCTCAGATTCCTACCCAGCTCTGGTGGCAAAGAGGGATAAATATCTAACTATAGCTCAGACAACCAGAGTTTAACAGCTTGGGCTCTTGCTGACAGGAAGAATGAGCATGCCTATCCTAAAACAGAAAGGAGTACAGCCACTGATTGTAGGACTCCTTCAGAGGAAGACAGCAGGCCTGTGATCTGGGGGGGGGCACGTGACGCACAAAACCACTGATTGGTGGCAGCTTTTATTGAGAAAGTGCAAAAACAAGTGTGGCTTCTGCCATGAGGTAGACTGCATGTTCTCCTGCCCATGGATTAGGCCAGAATATTAAATGTTTCCATTGCTAGGATGCCACCAAAGATGCAAGCAATCCTGATGACATCCCATACTCGGGTATGGTAGACAAACTATCCCAGCTAAATGTTAATCCCTATATAACTCATTTGGGTATCAATTTGACTCACAAATAAAACCCAGTAAATTAGGGTGGGCTGCTTTTTCTCCTCCAAAAGGCCTGTCATTAGCTGTTTACACCAGGGTTCAGTCCTTTGGCATTTACTTCTCGGAGGTCAAAGCTACTGGTAAGGGTTTATGGTTGACCAAGTTTGCATATAACTGTAAACTTGTGCCATCATAAACTCCCCAGAGGACAGCAAGATCCTCCAAGAGGGCCTTTCCCAAACCAACAGTTGGTGTCAAAACCATGGACTAAAACTAAATGCCAAGAAATCTATAATAGTAACCTTTGACAAGCAAGCAATCCTTTGTAACTATCAGATTGGCAACACAGCCCTAAAACTTGGTCTAGTCCAGGATCTGAGCATGAAACTTTTTGTAAGAAGTCTTGGACTAAATAATGTGGGGTGCATATGTAACAACAGAGTCCACTTGTATTCTGCCCGAAAGAAAGCACTAGCAGTTTGTTTCTAGATTCATAGGTAGGTACTAGGCTATCGGCCCTAGGGCCCATACAAGCCTAGCCAAAAAATGTACCCTGGCTTTCGCCACCCAAGAAAATTATTTTCCTGTGCCCCTGTCAAGCAGAGCCACAGAAGTGATCCCCAAGGTGAATTTCCCATTTCCCATCCAATCATCAAGATTTTTCTTGAAGAGTGATAATGAGGAGCTCTGTTTGACATGGATAGGTAGTCTGTTCCAGAGTACGAGAAGTCTCTGGGACAGGAATCTATCCCTCCAGCATGTTCTGTTTATTGTGGTGACAAGGTTAAGGTCCCTAGAGCGTGTAGCTCAGAGGGATTGGGATTTCTTTAAGTGGAGCATGTCCAACAGCTCTGGGTTTGACACAGCTTTGTATGTTAGGCAGAGATCACCCCTGAGTAGGCGATATGCGATGGAGTAAAGCTGCAGTTTTTTGAGACGGTCTGCATAGGGCATCTGTTTGAGGCCAGTAATCCTCTTTGTGAGGTATTTCTGTGGTCTTTCCAATTGTTGTAGATGTCTTGTGAGGTACATACCAAAAGGGGCATTGTATTCTATAATGGGTCTAATGAGTGATGAGTAGAGGGGAACAATGACTTCTTTTTTTCTGGATGAGAATCCTTTTGTGATGTGATGAGCCACATAGAAGGATTTCCAGACCACTGTGGCGATGTGATTATCAAAGAAGAGACTACTGTCCACCTGTGTCCCAAGGTCTCATCACATTTTCGGCATTAAGTAGACTACCAGCTATGTGGTAGTTCATGGGTACAGAGTTTTTACCAAAGGGGATGACAATACATTTTTTGGCATTGAGCTTCAGGCCATGGCTTTGACACCAGGTATCTGTCTCAGTGAGGCCCTTTTGTAGTTTGTCCACATCGTTAGGAGTTTCGATTATGGCTCCTAGTTTGCAGTCATCTGGAAACTTTGTTAGCCAAAGACCTTCTGTGCTGGCCTGCACTTCAGAGAAGTAGATACCAAACAGGAGAGGACCCAGGACTGAACCCTGTGGTACTCCACTTGTCACTGGTCTGATGTCGGATTTGGAATCTGCTACTTTCACAGTGTGGGTTCTGTCCATGAGCCAGTTGGCAACCCATCTTGTGACATAGGGATTTATACCTAGTTTAGTGAGCTTATCTATAATTCCAGAGTGGGGGATGGTGTCAAAAGCCTTGGCGAGATCTAGATAAGCTGTGTGAACCATTTTACCCTCATCTATGGCTTTGGTGACTGATTCAAAGAAGTCAATCAGGTTTAGGAGACATGATCTGCCTTTTACAATCCAAACTGAGTAGGGTCCAGAGTTTGGAGATTACCAATGTCTTTGTTTATGAGTTCCACAATGATACGTTCCATGGCCTTGCAGACCAGGCTCGTTAGGCTAATGGGGCGGTAGTTCCCAGGGTCCGTCATGGCTCCCCCTTTGTGGAGTGGGATAACTGTCGCGGTGCGCCATTCAGCGGGTACAAAGTCTGAGGTGAGGCTATGACTGAACATGGTACTTAGGTAGGGTGCCAGTTCATTCTGTAGTTCGTGTAGAACGCAGCCTGGGATATTGTCAGGTCCCATGGATGCTGTGTTCTTGGCTTTGGAGAGTGTGTTTTTTTACCTGTGCAGCCATGATTATAGGAACTTTGCATTCTTCCGGTATAGAGATGGGCCCTCTAGGGGGTGAGGGGGGGGGGTAAAGTTAGCACTGAACCTATCTGCTAGGATGTTGGCAATATCAGTTGGTTCTGTATATTTAGTGCCATTATGCTGTAACTCAGAGCAGATCTGAGTGTTCCCATTTAGATTCTTGACATAGCTATAGAATGCTTTGTGGTCATCTTTAGAGTCAGTGGCAATTTTGTTTTCATAACTAGCACTGGAGGGTTTTATGAGGGATCTCAGCTTCTTACTGAGGTTGACCAGGGAGTTCCTCCAGTCATGGGATTTTACTCTTTTTTGCAACAGTTTCTTTCTTCTGTTGTAGAGTTTGTTTATGGCAGAGGACCACCAGATTGGCTTCCTTTTTTTGGAGGACAACATCTTTGTTAGTGACTAGGGAACAGATGTAGCACTTAACTGTCCTTTGATTGCCGCATATCCACTATTGTAAGAAAGTCCATTTTCATTGCACATCTTTTTATTAAGGGTATGGCATCCAGTTTCAGGGATGTGATCATTCTGCTGTACTCTGCACTCATCAGGGAGATAATTTTGTATAATGTCCCCTTTGATAGACAGGTACATGTCCAAACATTTGACACAAGTTGAATACCCAAAATGCTTTCTTAGTAAGAAAATCAAGGACCTTAATCATAAAAACTATGTGGACTGTCTCGAAGCCTTGTCCATCATCTTTGTGTCGTAAACGCTACTGAGGGATGATCTCTGCCTCTCATACAAAGCCCTTACAAACTCTATCCCATCAGAATTATTGCACATTCACAAGTCCAATGGAAGGATGAACCCCACTCAAAAGATCTCAACCTCTTTTGCAACATAAATAAAACATGTTGGAGGGATACATATGTATCACATAGATACCACTGCTTTGAAATAATCTTCCTCTCCACATAAAGCAAAGTACTTTTCTTACACTATTCAAAAAATAATCTTGACAAACTGATGGGTATCCACAAAAATCACCCCTGGTTTAGCATCCATGTCCCTCATGGATAAGGGCAACATGTAAATGTTAGATTCATCTCTGGGTTATTCATACTAAAATATCATGGGGAATGTATGGTTAGACTTCCAAATATCCTCACAGACCAATAGGGTTCCTAGTAGATGACCAAAGACGCATTCTTTCTAATGCGTCTTGGTCGAACTTGAAAAGACGAAAAGGTAAAATGACAAAGCAGCATACAAGCAAATTCTTTCCCTGGGAAAGAAATCGCTTGGCCACATCCGTTACTTTGCCGTTTTCGTCACTGTAGTGCAATCTCAGAGTTGGTACATTTAAGTAGGGTGGGTGTGGGGGGCACGGCCCCCCACTTTATGTTATGTTTAAAGTGTTTTTTTTTGGAACAGCTATTTTTTTCCCTTGGAAAAAAATCGATGTTCTAAGCGCTTGAGATTGTAAGCTTTCGCTTACATGGGGTCGATAAATCAGTGTTCGCTTTTCTAATTCTAAGCATTCGATGATTTAATGGAGACCTGAACAATAGTCTAGTAAGTAGTTATGTACCTATGAACCTCCTTAAATGATGCTCCCCTCCCGCAGACAACTCTGAAAAAGTATTTCAAGTCCAGCTGCAGAGGTTTGATGGTCAGCAGGTGTGGAGATATAAAACACAAAGAAAAATAATATTCAGATTCCCGTGTTTCTGAAATGTCTATTAATACTTTCAGGAGACACACAAAGTCCAGGATCTGAGCATGAAACTTTCTGTAAGAAGTCTTGGACTAAATAATGTGGGGTGCATATGTAACAACAGAGTCCACTTGTATTCTGCCCGAAAGAAAGCACTAGCAGTTTGTTTGAGTTAAATAAAATTCCAAGTTTTATGACCCCTACAATTAATTTGGCATTACTGAAATTCCATGCCACTGTACAGTTAATTGCTAGTTTTAAATTATTTCATTCGGTCTGTGGCTTTGCTTCCATGTGGGCATTTTTGGAGTCATGAAGAAGTAGTTATCTGTATTCTCTCTTCCAGTACATTATACACTACATAAGGTAGTCGGTAAGATGTGGTCATTGCCCATAATCTTAGAAGTGAAGAGAAAAATATTTTTTTAATATTTATCAACTTTGCCAAAAAAGTAGTATTTTGAACCCAGTTTTCATACTGACATCAAATTTAGCATCTAAACCCAGTTTTCATATTGGCATCATTTGTTAACTCTTAAATAATTCTGAGATGCTAAATATGTATCTGTTGAAAAATTGCATGTGCATATGTGTGTGTGCATCTGTGTGTGCATGTGGTTCTGTGTGTGTGTATAAATGTTGTAGCTATGGTACAATTATTACTGCCCTTCTGCCAAAATTCTTCAAACATTGTCAGCTGCATGGCATACAGGGATGAAGCCCTGACTATGTACTGGATGACCTGAATTCAGTTAGCAGCCAGGATACTGGTGGGACTGACGGTGAATGGTGGGAATAAGTAGCCAATCCCAACTTGTCCATGCTAGTTGATGGTGGGGAGAACAGTCCAGTCTACTGTGACAATGACTTTCAGAGTGAAGTGAGCATATGGCATGCAACAATGGATTGGGGACATATTCTTGGCTTTGAAAAGCTGCAATGAACAGTAAATTTCCTGGGAGGATGCATGCCATCAGGGAGAGAAGGCACAGCAGGTCTTCATACAAGCAAGCATATCTGTCATCTCCTTGGATGGAGACTTACACCATCATCATCTTCATCAAAAAAAAAAACTGATGGGTTCCTGGATAACAGTCTGCCTCATTCATTCAGTCAGATCTCACCAGAAGGAATGAACAAATGGCAGGAAGGCAGATAGTTAGCAGGCAGTGCAATATAAAAACATATTTAAAATACTTCAAATATTTTCCACAGTTTGTGTTACTTGTACCATGTTTATATAATATTCTAGTTAACTACAGCAGCACTCATATCGTATGCTTGTTTTAACCCGTCACTTCTCACACAGGATAAATAATGTATTCTATTCTGCTCTGTTGTATTCACATTACCTTCAAAAGTACCTGAAATGAACTCCATTAAACACGGAGTATATATTATTGTATTTCTATATTTATATCTATAAATAGATGGTATTTATTATACTGGCAAATATACATTCAAAAGACAGATGTCTGAAAACAGTTGTTTGGATAAATATAGCAATCCTCTCTTACCTAAATTAAGGCAGTACAAGCAGGAGCCAAGTCATTAAACAATGTTAACATTTCACATTCTCTGATTCTCTTGTTTTTTTTTTTTTTTTTTGGAACACCTTGCATGTCAGTTCCTCAGCATGGAATTGGTATCTATTTTCTGCTGCTGTCATAGGAAACAGAAGAAAAGAAATAAAATAGAACACATCTGTAGAGGTTTTGGTACCGACATGAAACCCTTGACCCATGAGGCTTTACAAGAATATTGATCCATTGCTAATGGGGAATTGTCCTGCAGGCAACTCTTTCATACTGAATTCTACCCAAGTGAGTATTCCCTAGACAGGTATGAGAATGTGCTAGTGGGACAGGGTGGAGGGTGAATGGCCATAAAGTTCAGAATGCTATTTCCTTTTAACATATTTTTCATTTTGTTTAGAATTAAAAGTTGTTACATAAACCATTTCACTACTGGAAACCTCAGCGGTCCGTGGATATAATGTTAACTATTATATAATTTATGTACTTCACTTTTTTTCTGCCTTTCAATGAGCAGCAGAGATGGAATGCGGGAGACCTCCAGTCTTCTATGTCTAAAGTGAGAGGTTAGGAACAGTCCATATGACGCATATCCACTCATGTTAGATTGCAGTATTGGGCTGTACTAATTATTTGTTGACCAAAACTAGATACTACATTACAAAATCATAACAGCAATCACAGTAGTCTGTTTGCTATTTAACTAGAAAATTCTGAAATATCAGACCTAGAATGCTTTTCTGTCACACAAACCAAGCTCTTTTTAATGAGTCAAACTGAATCTGAAAGACTGTGAAAAGGAATAAGGACATCTGAAATTCATAATTTTCTTGCAATGTTTAAATATTTAACGTTTTGTTATATTTTGTTAAAATTTAAAGTGGAATTTTGCATCTCTGTAACCAAGTTTAAATGGTCAAATATGCTTGTGTCAACTGCTATGTTAGTTTTTTCTTGTTTGTTTATTTCTTTATTTAAAGCAATATTCATAATCAACATGCACCTTGGTACACAGCTGCATAAAACTCTTCATAGTTCATAAAGCATCATACAAAACGGGTAAGACACTGTATGCATTCCTACACCATTGGGTAAGCAGAGTATTCCATTCAAAAAAAAGTCTTTTGGCTTCTCCCGTTAGGGGCTCACCGTAGCAGATCACTGGTCCACCGATTGATTGGCAGTGGAGTTTTTACTGTGTCAAGTTGCCAGCCCAGGGCACAACCTTCAAATGAAGGTACACACACACACACACACACACACACACACACACACACACACACACACACACACCTACCTGCATGTCTTTTAAAACTCACTACTGCAGGGAGGACATGCAGACTCTGCACAGGAGGCACTCTTGCCAAGAATCAAACTGGAGAACCTCTTGCTGGAAGGCAACAACACTAACCGCTAGACCACAGCAGCCGATAAGCATAGCACTCCATTCATAGAGTACAAATGTAAATGTCTCCTCCCCATTATTATGTAATTCAGATACCAGACATTTGCAGTTAAGATTGTAGCACAGTAATATGCAACAATGACTACATAATGGATGCTGAAGATCAGACTGTTCTGATAGTCACTCCAAATAATACAGACTATAGGACTTAACAAATGTCAGCCCCTTGACAGGTGCTGAAGGCTGTAAATAATGCACTGCAAAAATATACTAAAATGCAATATGTTTAGACTATATTACAAAACCCAAGCTTATTAATGAAGTAACTCATTATTTAGAGTAATGAATAAAGCAACACAATTAAAGAGAACATAGATGCTGCAGCAGCTTTTTTTTTTAAACTATGCACAAGTTATACAAAAATGAGAATTATTACTGCATATAACATACATTTTGGGGGGAGGGGCTATCATGCTTGCAGGAGCTCTACATCTCTTTTTGACCAGCCCATGTCTTCCCTGTCTTCAGGAATAGCCATCCCCTCTAACATCTCTCAGTACAGATTTGACCTACCTAAATGGCTGATGATGCCATATTGTAGCAGCATAACCCTCCACAGTCAAGAGAGCCAGATTGTGGTCAGCTGGCATCCTATGCAGAGTAACAAGCTAGGTGCCCACCAGCTGTAACAATATCCAGTTATGTGGCTTTCCTTCTCCAATTACCATAAAACACTTTTCGAACATCTCACTGCTCACGCTATTTTCTTCTTCACTTTTACAATTATCACAGATTTGTATTTCATTTAAAACTTTAATTTCACATTTTACAGCAAAACACAGAAAGAAATTTTCTAAAGAAAGTGTTCTTACATTAAAAACAGATGTATGCGAAAAAGTAAACTTCTCATCCCTTGAAACCTGTGTTTAGTGAAAATGTATCTGGCAAAAAACTGGGCTAGGATTCCTAATCAAATAGCATACAGTTATGTACAAATTAGTATCTATGTGAAGGGTGCGTAATTTCAAAACAGAAATGTGTAATGCATTTGCTATCAGCCTGGGCAGCACACTGGACAAAAAGTGTCCCTTTTCAGGAGCAGTACCTGGTGAAGTAACTTAGGGTCACAAAGAAGAGGTTGGTATAAGTGTTAAGATGCTTACCCCCCAAACATAAGGTACTGGGCTTGATTCTCAACTCTGTGGGAAATTGTCTATAAATAGGATTAAAATGGTCCACAAGGGCAGTTAACCTAATACTTACCTCTAAACCTACATGAAGGCTGAGGGAATCAAACTGCTCGTTAACCATTTATTGCCTTACTCATCTGCACGAAGTGCCAGAGGAAAGTACAGCTGTGTACACTTACCATAAATGTAGATGTTCGAGTGTATTCAATGTTGCAGTCATTACATTTGGGTAATCTGCTGGCAGGTTGCCCTCAGTCGGCCTGATTAACAAAGTATTGGGTCCTGCGTCGGTTGCTGTCCCTTCTTCTATGACGTCAAGTCATCAGGGGTATAAAATATGCAGCCGATGCCATTACATGAATTTTTCTTGCCCCAGATGTCAGGTTCCCCCCAAATGGGGAGCAATAAATATATATATATATATATATATATATATAATTAGAAACACAGAAATATACCTCCAGTCAAAAGCAAATACACCAAAAACGTTTTTAAGCATAATAAAAGAAGAGGTATAGTAAAAGAAAAAACAGGGGGCTGGAGGGAGGGTAACCAGGACTGCAACAGTGAATACACTCTAACATCTACATTTATGATAAGTGTACACAACTGTACCATGTTCATCGTGTTTCACTGTTGCAGTCATTACATTTGGGTAGATTTCCAAAGCTAAGGTTGGAAGGTTGGATTTATACAGCATTAGGACCAGCTATAAGGCCCTGCATAAAAGCAGTGGCAAAGCCAGCTCTGGATTTAGAGAAAATTGCTAAGTGATAATGCTTGGTGAAAGTATGAACTGAACTCCAGGTAGCAGCTTCTAGAATATCCCTGGTAGGAACACCTCTGAGAAAAGCTGCTGAAGCAGATGCAGCCCTGGTGGAATGAGATCTGATCCCCTGGGGGATAGGTTTTCCATGGTGCTTATAACAGAAATTAATACAATGGCTTATCCATTTAGAAATGGTTTGCTTTGAAATAGCCTTCCCCTCTGCCCCCGCAGCAAATGCTACCAGCAGTTGTTCAGATTTTCTTCGAGTTTTAGTCCTGTCCAAGTAGAATCTAAGTTGTCTGTGTACATCCAATGAATGCAGAATCCGCTCTCCCTTGTTCTGTGGATTGGGAAAGAAAGTTGGCAAATGAATGGACTGATTAAGAGCCACACTGGATACCACCTTGGGCATGAATGATGGATTGGTCCTGAGTGTCCGCATGAAAGATGATGAAAGGCTCCACTGCCATAAGGGCCTGTAATTCAGATATCCTTCTAGCTGAAGTGATTGCTAAAAGGGAAGGCTGTTTTCCAGGAAAGAAATTTTAAGTCTGCAGTTGCAGCTGGCTCGAAAGGAGGTAGAGTGAGTTTCTCTAATACAAAGTTAAGGTCCCACGCAAGGGTTGGAGCTCTCCTGGGTGGTCTCAAGTTTTTGGCCCCTCTGAGATACTGCTTTAGAAGAGGATGAGAGTAGAGGGGAGGGTCTGTGTTGTAATGAGCTGAAATGGCTGAGGCATGGATTTTTATGGAAGAGAAAGACAGGCCCTTGTGAAGCATCTCAGTTAAGTATTGCAAAATTTGAGATAAATTGGGCACTGCTGTGCTCATCCCTTGAGATTGATTCCAGGCACAGAATCTTTTCCATTTGTCAGCATAAGATTTTCTAGTACTAGGTCTTCTCGCCTCCAAAATGACATCCATCACAGGTTTGCTGAGGGATGCTAAGGGGGAATTTAAGTGATTAACCAAGCTGCAAGTTTCAATGTTTGGAGCTGAGGGTGTAGAATTTGGTTCTCCTGCTGAGACAGTAAGGAAGGTGTCTGAGGCAGGTGCCACGGAGAAATGTGTGACATACTGCACAGGAGTGGGTACCAGTGTTGGTGAGGCCAGTCTGGAGCAATCAAAATCATTTTTGGTTTGTTCTCTTTGACTTTTAGTAGAACTTTGGAGGGCAAAGGCAGAGGGGGAAAGGCATAGACTGATAGATTTTTCCAGCTGAAGGATAGAGCATCCACTTTCCAGGCTTTTTTGTAATGAGTTCTTGTGCAAAGAAATGGTAGTTTTGGGGTGAGGCAAAAAGATCTATGTCTGGGATCCCCCATTTGCATGTCAACATGTTGAAAATCCATGGTTCCAGTTTCCATATGTAAGAGTCCATGAGATTTCTGCTTAGTTCGTCCGCCAGAATATTCAGCTTTCCTGGCAGGAATTGGGCTTGCAGTTGTACTTAGTAGCTCAAGGCCGTGTTCCACAATGCCATGGCTAGTCTGCAAAGGGGGTAGGAATGTGTACCCCCCTACTTGTTTATGTACCACATAACCATGGTGTTGTCCGTCTTTATCAGTAATTGTCCTGGATGAAGGTAGTCCTTGAAGGCTGTCAGTGTATTCTGTACAGCTAGCATTTCTTTTTGATTGATGTGAAGGTGCATTTGATTTGGGCTCCATTTGCTCTGAATGCACTTCCCTGCCAGATGAGCCCCCCCCCATGCATAGTCTGATGCATCTGTAGTTAGGGTTTGGGTGGCAGGGGATGGTGTGAATGGCAGTCCCTTGTTTTGGTGGCAGGCCTCTGCCCACCATAGGAACTCTAGGTGCAGGCAAGGTATGATAGGAATCATTGTTTCCAGGAAGTGACAATGTTGACTCCATAAACGTTTTAAGTACCACTGAAGTTTCCTCATATGCAGTCTTGCATATGGAATTAGAATAATGCATGAGGCCATGAACCCCAAGGCTTGCAGTATTTGCCTTGCAGATAGCAGGGTATTTGTGGCCACCTGTTTGAAGTCAGTCACCAAATGAATTTGATTTTCTGGCATAAGGAAAGCCATCTGGGCACTTGTATTCAAGCTTTCACCCAGGAATGTAATTTTTTGAGAGGGTACCAGATGAGATTTCTTTTTGTTTACGGTGTACCCTAGACAGGTTAGAAGTCTTTTTACAAATGCCAGATGTTTTAGAAGAATGGCCTAGTTTTCTGCCTGAATTAGACAATCGTCCAGGTATGAATATATCTGAATATTTCTTTGCCTGCAAAATGTAATTATTGGAGCCAGGCACTTTGTGAATACCCTGAGCGCAATAGACAAAAGCAAAGGGCAGTGCAGAGAACTGATAATGCATGCAGCTTACTTTGAAGTGTACGAATCTTCTGCAAGATTCCTTGATTGGGATATGCAGGTAAACCTCTTAAGTCGAGAGTTGCCAACCAGGCATTCTTGCCTAGCATAGGAAGTAACTGGTGAAGAGTCAGCATCTTGAATTTTGGAATGTCCAGAAAGGTGTTTAGAGTAGACAGGTCCAGAATTGGATGCCATGATGTGTCTTTTCTGGGTACCAGGAAAAGTCTGGAATAG
>NC_056746.1:1394093459-1394255955 GCF_019279795.1 Protopterus annectens
TGTCATTGCCATTAAGGCATTTTAACACTAATCCCTCATGTCTAGTCTCCTCCCCACCCCTGATACCTATTGTGATGTTGGTGTCGTTATGGTACTTTAACAGTGATTCCTGATATCTAGTGCAACCCCCCACCCCCAATCCCCTGTATTGCCATGCGTGCCAGTAAGGCAATTTAAAAGTAATCACTGATGGTCTAGTGTATTTTCCCACTCCTGAACCCATATTGTCATTGTTGTCCATACACCACTGTGATATACAATAATCCCTGATGAGTTTAGTGTGTCTCCCCACCTGGAACCTCATGTCATGGTTATGATATGTAATTAAATGTGTCCCTGTTATAACAATGACATTATGAAATGTCAAACTGCATATGGGTGGGGCCATATGATTAATGTTCCATAAAGTTGAAAACTAAACAAAAAAAATTGTTTTTTTCAGGGGTACAAGCCCCCCTGCACCTCCCATACTCCCTAATTATATATACCAACTCTGATATTGCACTACAGTGGGGAAAGGGCAAATTTCCCGATCCCCACTTACCACAATCTCTATGGAAAACATTGAATCTTTGGAAATTTGATGTTATGGTCTTGACCATATAAAGTCTGACTTTCCAAAATGTCAATCTACTTAAAGGGACTCTACAGTTAAACATGACCTTTTGGTTGTGTTCAATAGCACAACATGTTGGGGCAACTGTGCTGATATATACAGCCCAGCCATTTCTTGAATCACGCAGCTGTGTAAATGCCTTCTCAGAGGCAGTTCCAGGGAGAGAGAAAGAGCACATGCCTAATCAGAATATGCCTCTCCCCCTAGAGTGCCTCATTAGCATTCAGTATGGCTGCAGGGCCAGCCCTTCATGGTGTTGCACATATTCGTGGTAGATGACAATGCAGCATTGTCTTAGAATGGTTGGTGAATCAGGGAATGGTACCACAATGTGTTACATTCTTGGATCCCCTCCAAAACATTTTAGCAAAAAAAAAAAAAAAAAAAAAACATTATATATAACTCCTACAGTCTTTTCCATTAAAAAAATTCAGCATGAGCCAGAGACAACAGTAAAAAATATGCAATAATTAACCTCCTTTAAAAAAAAAAATAGCTATTTTAAAAACACAAACTCAAACTCAGAACAATGATAAAAACTCCAAATACAAAAAACAAAAACTGAAGTAGGCACTGCAGCACTCAAACCTAAATAAAAATTGATTTAATGTTGTAGTACATCAAACGAAAAGCGCTTAACATTAAATCAATTTTTATTTCGTTTTGAGTGCTGCAGTGCCTAGTTCAGTTTTTGTTTTTTCTATTTTAAAAACACCCCCATGAAATATTTTAATAGCCATCTTTTCTCTCTAAAGCCAACCTTCAGGCTGACTAAACTGCAAAAAAAAAAAAAAAAAAGCTGTAATTGCTAAAAGATGCCACAACATGACCTGAGCTTGGAAATTCGCCTTTCTGGCACTTACCACCAACCTATTTCTTAAGCCTAACATCATTAGCTTGAAAAATAATTGCATAAACTAAACATAAAACTCCTGAAAAAATAAAATACACAGCTATACACCACCCCCAGTAACATCTAACCTTAGTGACTGACAAGTTCCATGTGGAAAAAAATAACTGAAAAAAGAAAAACAAAACCTTTTGAGCAGAAGCCATTTAAAAAAGAGGAATGAGGAAGGAAAAGTCCTAAATCAAAGAGACATAAGGCAAAGGCAGAAAATTAAAAAATAACAGTACAAAGAATTAGACAAAATAAGAATATTTGAAAACACAACGTAAAGGAGGCCATGGTATCAGTAAAACGACAAATGACAACAAGTTTTACAGCAGGTACTAAAAAGACAGACTACAAAAAGTCAAACTAAAAGTAATAGGATTAATGCAGGTACAGAAAACCAATACAAACATTTCACCACGTAGAATAAAACAGTAGGCAGTCAACAAGTGGTATTCATGAGTCTTGAATAAATGCATGAATATAGTGTTAAGTTGATCTGTAAACCTGAGTAGAGGTTTCTGTAGTGTTCCATAATGAACCCAGCATGGGTTTTGGCTGAGAGGGATCCTCAGTCTACCACATCAGTTAAAAAAGTTAAACAAAAATTAAACAAACAAATAAATATATGATTGCTTGACAGACTGGTAGATAATCGTATGTCTTTGTAAGGTTAGTAGGGTGGCTTAATGGTTAAGGTGTTTGCCTTACAAACACAAGGCACAGGGTTCGAGTCTCACGAGGGATAATTGGCTAGGCTTAAAATAGCTTGCAAGGGCAGTTAGCTTAGTACTAGTCTATGAACCTATAAAGAGCCATGGGTGTTAAGCAACTGTATATCCCTAGATGAAGAAGACCTTTCCTAAAATAATCCTAGTCCAGCCACATTAAAAAAGCCTGACATCAAAAAGTGACAATCTGAAATTGGGTTGCTTATCTAATTAATACATAAAATGTAGTATATTCACAAAAATAAAATGAGATGTGACCTGATGTGATGCCCTTTTAAAAGTCAACTCCCAGTCCAATGAAAAACAAACATGTCGATCTGTAGTGTGCAAAATTTAGTCCTGAATTTTAACTGTTGCACATTATAAAATAAGTATTTAAAAAAACATTATTTCTATGTCATGGTTTGTACTTAAACTACTGAATCAATTATATATTAAGATTTTTTGTTTCTTTTGTTTTTTTCAAAATTTTTCTTGATTTACAACTACTTGAAAATATTGACTTCCATATCCAGGGTCTTACGGAATAGTTCATTGCCAGTTACTCAGAGATTTTAGGATTTACAAGTGCACCTCTACTTACACCGTTTCAACTTACGAGCTTTCATACGTATGAACAAACTTGTCTGAAGTCTGACTGCCATGCAAGAGGTGGTGTTAGCAGTCAGTCTTTAGCCTGTAAACAAACGCAGCATGCTGTACTTGTTTCTGTGCAACGTGACTTACTACCTTGAACAGTAGTACTGTACCCCAAACATGTCACTGCACAGTGGCTATTTTTACATCCTTAATAAAGTTAGTACCCCAACATGCCTCCAAAGCATGAGAGAGCAAACAGTAGTAGTGGTGATGAATGCAAGAAGTGCCACAGTATTACCATGGAAGCTAAGGTGGACATTATAAAGTGAAGTGACTTGGGTGAGAAAACTGCAAATATAGCAAGTTTGCTTGGGATGAATCGTTGAATTATATCAACAATTGCAAAAGACAAAGAACGCATTATGCAACTTGTGAAAGGTTCTGTACCAATACATTTCTTGATAATTAGTAAGGACGAAGTGTGGTGATGGAAGAAATGGAAAAACTACTGAGTATGTGGATGGGGTGGAAGACCACCAGCAGTACTGCATACTTATAAGTCTTAACTTAATTCAGCAGAAGGCCGTGAATCTCTCTGAAGATTTGAAGAATAAACATTTGCAGCTAGCCATGACTGGTTCCATTGATTTAAGGCTCGCTCAAACTTGCACAACATAAAGGTGGGTGGAGAGGCTGCCAATGCAGACATGGTAGTGGTAAATGAGTTTCCCAAGGTATTCTTGGCAATTATTGACAATGGAGGTTACTTAGCAGAGCAGATTTTCAATGTCGATGAGATAGGGTTGCACTGGAGGAAGATGCCTGAATGTACATACATTGTGAAAGAAGAGAAATCAATGCCTGGTTTTAAAGCAGCAAAGACAGATTTACACTCTTGTTTGGCAGAAATGCTGCCGGTGACTGAAAAATTAAACCTATGTCAATCATTATGAAAATCCCAGGGCCCTCAAGGGTGTTTGTCAAAGTTTCACTTCCTGTTGTGTGGAAGTCCAACCATAAAGCATGGATGACGAGTCTAACCGTAAAGCATAGATGACAAAACCTTTTTCTGAAGATTGTTTTCTCCATTCCTTTTCACCTGAGATGGAAAAATACTGTTACAATAAAACCTGCACTTCAAGATCCTGCTTGTCCTAGACAATGTCCCAGATCATCCACCATTCCTGGACAATTTTTGGTGGCAACATCAAGGTGGTGTGCCTCCCTCCCAATACCACCTCTGTCCTTCAGCCGATGTATCAAGGTGCCATAGCAACTTTTAAGGCTTACTACCTGCACAGAACTTTCAAACAGGCTGTGAAGGAGACAGAAAGGGACAGGAGTGACAGAGATCTGAAAGAACTACATCTACAAGGCAATTAAGAACATTGATGCCTCCTGGCATGAAGTAAAGACTACCACCATGAACGGTGTTTGGAAGCCTTGCCCACAATTTACAAACAGCTTGAATAGAATTATAGAGACAGTGACCTTAGCAGCAATGAGATGGTGGAACTGGCCAGGAACTGCAACTGGAAATTGAAGAAAATATCCATGAAGTGTTGGAATACCACAGTAAGGAGCGGAGCAAAATGATTTGATGGAGCTAGAGTTGCAAAGAGCCCAGGAGGAAGTCACGGGAGGAGGAACACGAAGCTGTGGAACCCAAGAAATTCACCTGTAAGCAACTGGCTGAAGATGTCAACATGCTTGAGAAGGAACTTGCTTCTTTTAAGTCTCAGGACCCAAACGCTGAAAGATTTATAAAGGTGTGTGCAGTTATTCACAAAGCTGTTGCCAGCTAGAGGAAGATTTATGAGGATAAGAAAAATTAGCTGTGCAGACATCTCTTGATAGATCTCAGGAGAGCTGAGGTGGGACACAATATGCAAGAAGAAGAAGAGCCATTGCCATTTACATGCACAGGAGGTTCTTTGAATATTGCCAGTTCCTGATGGCGTTATCTGCAAGCTCATCACCATCGTTTAGCTAAGTATTGTGTACAGCATTATGCTATTATAATTAAAGTACTGTTTCAGCTTGTAAAAAATACACTACTGTCAAAAAATGTAGAACTACTGTCAAGTATTAGTGTTGCTTAAACATTCCACTAAACACCTTTCTTGTACAGTGTGAGTATTTCGATTTATGATTCAGTACAATATTTTTCATCTTTATTGTGCATCTTTGTGCTTTTCGGTGCTTCTTTTTGGTTACTGATGGAATTCTTTTTTTCTGGATGGTTATTGGTACAACTGTGAGCACATTTCCTTAATTGTCAAGGATGTGTTGGACTTAAAAACATTTTCAGCTTACAACAATCCCCCAGAAACATAACCGGTTTGTATGTAGGAGAGCACCAGTAGTTTTATTTATTATTTCCTACAGTTAGTGTGTAACATTTGCAAACATCCAATAAAGTATATTGTGTAGACATTTTTTCAACCAAAACTAGACGTAATACTTTTACTAAAAAATACTTAGAAACATCCCTTTAACACATGACATGTTAGAAGATATGCAAATTTCTCCCGAAAAATGTTTCAACACACCGGTTCTTGAATATATAGTGACACATGGGTCTTTAATAATGCAGAAAGCCCAATACATCAGACATGAGTAACTACAAACATTTCTTGCTGTTTGAACTCACCACTGAAATATAAGCTGGGAATATGGCTATGCTTTTAAAATTCAGTTTATAAAAAAGTCTTATGTATATTTACCTCAGGGGTAAATGCCAAGTAAGATCAAATAAAAAAAAGCAAAAATGTTCCAAAGCAGATGCATATATGACCCAACCAGACAGAACTCAGCTAAACATATACAAAATATTTTGATAATTAAATATTTAATAAATATTCAATTTTAAGAAAATTTGCAAACCTCTCTCACTGTTTATGAAGACAACATGGGAGGCATGCAAATCTTCCCCGAAAGAAATGAGTGTTTCAGCAGATTATTTCTTGAATGTGCAGAGACATCATATATGTATATTGACGTTAAGAACATGCTTTCTCAAGTTGAGTGAGTAAAAACTATTAGACAAGAACTGTTTACACCAACAAACTTTAGCTGTAGTGTAGCCTTCTTGATTCAAAAACTGAAGAAATGCAACCAAACTCTATTCGGTTCTGTACAGTGCGAACATGAAACAGAACTTGCAATAGTGAGTTATAAAACCTTATTGTATGAGAAATAATTTGTTTAATCAAGAAATTCAATAAAATAATAAAAATAACTATCCCCAGTCCTTTTCATCAAACAGCACACAATTACTGTTGCTCTTTTATTTTCCCTGGATGTGAGCTTTAGAAGGCCCATTACAGAACGGCAGGCTTTAGCGGAGGTTCACTCAGACAGAAAAAATGCATATTGTCAAACAGAAGTTTATGAAGCAAAGTCATGTTTGTTTCTGACAGCATGTCATCTTTATTTTCCTTACTTCTAATACCATGTCATATGTATATATCGGTATTAAAAATATACAATTGTCAAGATGAGCAAGTCAGAAATATTCAATATTATTGATTGTATCAAAAAGTTTTGCTAAGGACTGAAAATGCTTTTAGGGTCTCATGACTCACTCATTTCACATATTAGCACACATGAAACAATGACAGAGAGGTCTAAAAGAATTATCCTCTAAAGCTAGCTATGAAAACAGGATTGCAGCAGATAGCAAAAACAACCACAAGGCCTTCTATAGTTATGTGAAGAATCTCCACGGCAATACCCAGATTTGTTCTGAGCTACTGCATAATGGTACCTCCTGTAACAAGCCAATAAACTGGCAGACAGATTCAGTGCCAACTTTACCCCTCTCTCTCCCCCAAAGGACCAATCACAATACCAACAGAGTGCCAGGCACCCAGTATTACTGCTGCACAGGTTAAAAACAGCACTGTTCAAGGCCAAGAATACAGCTTCTATGGGACCTGATAATATCCCTGGCTGTGTTCTACATGAGCTACAGAGTGAACTTGCACCTCACCTGTGTACCCAGTTCAACCACAGCCTCACCTCAGGCTTTGTCCCTACCAAATGGTGCACTGCTACAGTCATCCCTCTCCACAAAGGAGGAGCAATTACTGATGCTGGGAACTATCACCCCATTAGCCTGATGAGTCTGATATGCAAAGCTAAGGAAAGCATCATCATGGACCTAATAAACAAGGATATAGGGAATCTCCAAACTCTGGATCCTATGCAGTTTGGATTTGTGAAGGGTAGATCATGCTTAGTCAACCTTGTTGACTTCTTTGAGTCAGTCACCAGAGCTGTGAATGAAGGCAAGGTGAGTCATACAGCCTAACTTGATCTGGCCAAGGCCTTTGAAACCATTCCTCACTCAGGAATCATAGAAAAACTCAATAAGCTAGGCATCAACCCGTATATCACTAGGTAGGTTGCAAACTGGCTCACAGGTAGAACCCACAGTGTGAAAGTAGCTGACTCCAAGTCAGACTGATGACCAGTCACAAGTGGAGTCCCACAGCATTCAGTTCTGGGTCCTCTCCTGTTTGGCATCTACTTCTCTGAAGTCCATGCCAACATGAAGGGACTCTGGCTGACAAAGTTTGCAAGTTGGGAGCTATTATTAACTCCCCAAGTAATGTTGACATCCTACAGAAAGATCTCACTGAGACCAACAACTGGTGTCAGAACCATGGCCTTAAGCTCAATGCCAAAAAATGTGTCATCATCCCCTTTGGGAAAAAAACGGTTCCCATGAATTACCACATCAATGGTAGTCCACTGAACACAGAAGATGTTATAAGAGATCTGGGAGCATAGGTTGACAGCAACCTCTCTTTTGACCACCACATTGCCACTGTATTCAGAAAGTCCTTCTATGTGGCATAGCTCATTGCTAAGGGTTTTGCATCCAGGAAGAAAGAGGTCATTGTCTCCCTCTACTCTTCCCTCATTAGTCCAATCATCGAGTACAATGCCCCATTTGGCATGTACCTCAGTAGACACCTGCAACAACTGGAGAGGCCACAAAAGTACATCAAAAAGAGGATCCTAGGCCTTAAATACTTGTCCTATATGGACAGACTCAAAAAACTCCAACTATTCTCTGTTTCATATCCCCCACTTCTCATATTGCCTACTTAGAGGCGATCTCTGCTTGACTTACAAAGCCATGCCTGATCAAGCTCTGTTAGAAATGCTACATCTAAAGAAATCTCAATCCCTCCACACCACACACTCCAGAGATATCTCTCTCATTACCACAATCATTAGAACATACCGGAGGGACAAGTTCATAACCTAGAAACTGCCCAAACTATGGATTAGACTTCCCATACATGTCAGAGGACCTCACTGGCCCTCTTCAAGGGAAATCTTGATGAGTGGATGGGAAACAGAAAATTCACCCCACGGATCACTTCAGTGGCTGTGCTCGACAGAGGCACTGAGAACTAAGGTTGCGTGGCACGATGCCAGGGTAATCTTATCGGCTAGGCTTGTAAAGGATCCAGGGCCATTAGCCTAGTACACACCTATGAACCTAATTATTTATTAAAAACTTATGAGTTTGTCAAATTGAGTGGGAATGAACATGTTTTTTTTTTCCCCTAGGACTTGAGCAAACCTAGGTAAAGGTTAGGAATTTAAGCATGAAGGACACAGGTCAAAGATATGAAACAGACACTAAAGTGGATATGCAGGACACTAAGACCATACATAATCTAGTAATGCACAGGAGTGGAAATCACAATGGAGGGAAACGTATGATCTTAGAAAGGACAGCTAATGATGAGAAGAACTGAATAAAAAGATGATTCCAGATAAAACACAAAGGAGGAGTAGTACAGTGATGGGAATAGGAAAAAAAACACCAGCCATATATACTGACAAGCAGGGGGAGTGAGTCTCATACCAGACATGCAGCTGCCTGACATGCTGTTTCCACCTTCCTCCACCTCATGGGAGTCATGTCTAGGTGAAATTGTCACAGGACTCCTAAAGTATAGCCAGGGAATCTGAATCGTCAAAATTCAGGGCAGAGCTGGATCAGTGCTGCCTCCTTGGATCTGTATACAGCCATACAGGGGTCAGATGCTACTTCCAAAGCATTCTCTGCTAGCTGATCTGCAGGGCAGTGTAGCTGTGTGGGGTATGAGAAGGAGAAGGGTACGAGATGAGCACACCTATATCACCTCACTGGCCATATCATAGATTCATTGCTGGAAAGGGGCTCAGATGTTTAAATACTGCTAGACTAACATGTCAGTAGTATGCATCCATACCATACTATAGGCTGTTGTGCACATTAAATTGTACAATTACAAATGTGCTTCTCAGTGGAGCCAGTCTTTGCATAGGTCCTCCTGCACATCCTCTTGATGGAGGACCTTTTCTCCACAGATGTACTGGAGCAAAGAATACACAATAATGTGTTCGCATGCAGCAGCCTGTGTGATCCAGTATGCAGCTGGGGGGTTTCTAGAGTTGAACCTAAAAAACATGCAACCAGATACAGTTTTTATAACAATAGCAGCACTAGGCAAAACTACTGATCTAGCTGTGGATATTAGTCAGGTCATTGCCAATAATCGTTTCCTTTACAGATATTATGTCGCAGAAAATGTATGGTTGTACAGCACATACCATGCACACTCTTCAGACAGTGAAGAGCAATAATACCTAACAAATACCGGATTCTCAGACAACACCCCTCATTATGTTGGCTTGTATACCTGATATTTAGTAGAGCATGATGAAAGCTATAACAACATTTAGCAAATTAGGCACAGATAGTAATCCCTAAATAGCCATATTACAGTTGTCATAGCTTGCCTGCAATATAGTAATACACATGCATTCTATCTATAATTATAGCATGCCTGATAATGGTTTATGTATGTGAAATTTAACCAATATGTGCAAGAGCAACTGCGATACTTTCCTAAACGTTGTGAGCTCTCTAGCGTCACCTGATCCCTCATCTGCTGGAGCTGCTCTGGTTGTTTCCTCTTGAGGATTTAAAACTACAGTACATATTATGCATACTCTAATGGATGTCTACATACATGTTTTACAGATTATGTTTTTGAAACATTAGATGCCTGCTGGAGCTGATATAATGAAACATAACTTCAATGCATTATCCTTATAAATGTTATAAGAGATGATAGCCTCAATCTACCGGGAGAAGTGAAGGTCAGCAGGGGCCATATGTGAGAAAATATCATTTAGCATGTCAGTGCAGCTAATGTTCAAGGACAAATCCTCTGCAGGATCCCGTTGTTAAAGCTGCTGCCTATGACTCTGACTTCCACTCATGCTTAGGATCACAGTATCATAGCAGGTTACTAGGCTATTGACCCAGAGGTCATTTCAAGGCTAGCCATTTCATCCCAATGTAATAGATAGATATTCTAGTCAATACCCAAGATTGTATTTAGTAATGACTGCCCATGTTCAGGAGGGTTGTGGGTGCTATCCCTGGTAAGAATTCACTGTGCCCCATCCACTCCTCCAGGATCCTTTTGAACAGTGTCATAGAGGTGCTCTGCTTTACATGAATTGGCAGCTTATTCCAAAGACGAGCAGTCACTGGGAGACAAATCTGTCCCTCCAGCACATCCTATTCAGTCACAGGCCACATTTAGGTCCCAGGAATGGGCATCTCTAGTCCCATTTGATTTACGAATGTGCAGCAAGTTCATTAGGTTTGGTCAGAGATTGCACTGTAAGCCAGGTATAAGTCTCCCCCAAGAAGTGCATACGATACAGAGTACAGTGACAGGGACCTTCGGCACATACCTTATACAGACTGACTAGAGTCCCTTGACCTTCTTAGTTAGAAACCTCTGAGGTCTCCCTAAATGCTGCAGGCATTTTGTACGGTATATGCCAAAAGGGGTGTTACACTCAATTATGGACCTGATTAATGACAACTATAAAGGCAATGCCTTTGCTAATCAAGTGTGCTACATAGAAAGCCTTCCTTACTACAGTAAACACATGGTGGTCAAAGTTAAGGTCACAGTCTACCTTTGATCTCAGATCTCTTACCACTTCATAGGTACAGAGGGTATTGTTGTTAATTAGATAGTGTGAAGGGACGTTGTTTTACCGAAGGGAATGATGATGCACTTCTTTGCATTTAGTTTTGATCGTGACTAATACACCAGTCATTGGTCTATGTAAGACCCTCATGAAGTATAACTGACATAACTTGTGGAATTAATAAATGCACCCAGTTTGCAGTCATCCACAAACTTTGTCAGCCACAGCCCCTTAGTTATGACCTGAACTTCTGAAAAGTATATACTAAATAATAGGGTCCCCAGCACTGACCCTTGTGGCACCCCGCTGGTGACAGATCTGCTGGTTGATGTGGAGTCACCCACTTTGATAGTGTGTGACCAGTTTGTGAGCCAGCTGGCAACCCATCTTACAACAAAGGGGTTTACATTCAGTTTGCTAAGTTTACCGGTAATGCCTGAGTGTGGGATTTTGTCCAAGGCCTTTGCCAAGTCGAGGTACATTGTATGCAGAGATTTGACCTCATCAATGGCTGTGGCCACAGTTTCTAAGAAATCCACCAGGTTTTAAAAGGCAGGATCTGCCTTTGACAAAGCCAAATTGGGATGGATGTCTCTATTTATGACAGTCCATGGCTTTACAGATGAAGCTGGTCAGGCTTCTAGGTCTATAATTCCCTGGGTCTGTTGCTAAGCCACCTTTGTGGAAGGGAAAAACTGTTGCTATTCTCCATTCCACAGGAACAAAGCCAGTGGTTAGACTGTGCTTAAATAGGGTGCTTAACGGTGATGCTAGTTTGTGTTTTAGTTTGCTTAGAAGACAGCCTGGGATGCCATCTGATCCCATAGAAAGCTGTTTTTTTACCTTAGGCAAGACTGTAATGGCTTGCTGTTCAGATATGTAGGGTGGGGAAAAGTTGGGGGCAAGGTTTGGGAAAAGACTGGAAGGGATAAGGGAGTGAAACTTTTGCCACATCTGTCCACTAGCAGGTTTGCTATATCTGCGAGATCAGTGTGTATGATACCATTAGTCACTAGTTCGGCAAATGCTTGGGTCCTACATTTTAGTCTACATGCATAGCTATACAAGGTCTTGGCTTTTCATGGCTGTGATTGCTTTTTCTCAAAGTTACCATTAGAGGATTTGACATGTTGTCTTATTTGTCTTTTGAGGCTAAGGAGGGTGCGTTTCCATTGCTGGGGCCTCACCTTGGTTTTCTTAGGCAGCAATTTTCTGCATTGGTTGTAAAGTTTTTTGATGCTGGATGGCCACCAGGATGGTGTTTATTTACTTAGGGCTCTGACATTAATTGTCTCTGGAACAGCCAAGTCTATACACTTATACAAGTGATTGTACAGGGCTTTAGTGTAAGCTTTGGTGTAGTTACCACTTTCAGCTGAGGGTGGGGCTTGGAATGCATTTATACCTTCATTTAATAATGCTTTGGCAAAGTTTTTTAGTCTGAATTCTACCTTTGTGAGTTCTCATGCTAGTGCCAGTTTGAAGGTGACTGATTTGTGGTCAGATTTAACTAATGAGGGTCAGACAGGACCAGATCTAGTATGTTTGTTCCTCTTGTTATGGTTTGAACAATTTGCTCTTGTGCATTTGAGTTAAAGTCAAGAAATGTTTGCGCTAGTGAGTTAGGGCTAGAGTAGGTTTCCCAGTTGGTGGGATAACTAAAATCCCCCATGACCAGAGTGTTTGGCAATTGGTCAAGTAGGCACCATGTGCATCATGATCCATGGATGGGGATCTATAACTAGCTATGACTTGAATGGGTGTGATCTGAACTTGGTGCAACTCCATGGAGTTGTCCACTCTAGCTAGTCAGGAGGTGAATTTATCTCTAATATAGAAACACTGCCTCTTTGGTTCTCACGCATTTGTTTTGTGGTCTGAAGATGTTGAAGGCATTGTAGCCTTGCAAGGCCAGGGTACTCTCTGAGGCCTAGAACTAGGTTTCTGTGACTGCACAGACATCTATATCCTCCAGTGATAGAAATGCTTCCATGGTGTGCAATTTTTGGTTTAAGCTCCAAGCATTTAGCAGCATAACTCTTATTTTGTTATGGTTGGCAGTTTTCACATTGGCAATTTTGTTTTTGAGACATTGCCTAAAAAAGGCACTATGGAGTAGGCAAGAGCCTTTACCAGCAACTGAAAGCCTAATGGTGCTAGGTGCAAACTGTCTCTGGCAAAGCAGCGAGGTTTGTCGACCATGTCATCCCAAACCAACAGAAATTGGATCCCCTTTGAATGACACCAAAAACTAAGCCAATTATTGAAATCTATCATTTTTTGTTTATTCTGTGGCATCATTCTAGGTGAGGGTAAAATGCTGCTCAAGGTTAGGGACATACCTGCCTGGAACACATACTCCAAGAGTTCAGTCATGTCTCTCTTTATATAGTCCACTGAGGTACATGTCAGGTCATTCACTCCAACATGAGCTATGACAGTGTCATAATGGTACTTGCTGCTGAAAGACCTTAGTGCATGTGTGATCTGATGAATCTTGGCACCAGACAGGCAGCTGACAGTGACATTCTCCTCATCTAACCTGGTGAGGGGGGCATCCATGTGTGTCACCATGCAGTCTCCAATGATAAGAAAATTTGTTTGAGTGTTACGCCTTAAGGGCTTGGTAGGTGAGATACTGGTGTTGCTATGTGTCTTGGGTGCTGTGGGAACTGTGTTAGTTGTAGCAGTCTTTTGTTTTGGAGGTCTCCCGAGAGAACCTTCACATATGTTGATTTATGTGTTGGATGCATACTATTTGTATGAGTAGTGGTACTATGTGCATGAATAGTGGTGGTAGAGTTGACAACCTCTTCAGTGTTACTGTTTTGAGTGAGAGGCAGCAGGGATTCAAGATTCTTGGTGTAGATACTCTTGCACTCTGTACTAGAGTGAGCTATTAGTAGGGGGTTGTCAGTGTACATGAGGCAGATGCTACACTGCTTCACGAGATCCAAGTCAACAAGGCTGGCAGGAGAAACAAGGGTAGGCCTACTGTCCCATAATGCTAGGCTTGAAGAACTGTTATCACGAAAGGGGTGGATTCAGGACTGATCTAGAAGGTGCTCTGTAGATGGGTATTTCTGACAGGGTTTCTGGCTGGTGGTTTAATAGGTCACAGCTCACTAGCAATACTTTTAGACCAGAGATGTACTAAAGATGAGGACTACACTAATGTACTACAGCTGTATCTAAGGAAAAAATTGTCAAAATTCTGTCCTGCTATGGCACACAATTGCGTGGTAGTGCACATCGATGTACAATGTGCAAACAAGCAGAAACCCTCTCAAAAGCGGGACTTAAATACCAGAAGCTAAAAACAAACTCAAAAGAACCAATAAGGGTGTTTACTCCCAGCTCTAGACCAATCACCCTTCACCAGACAGGTTCCAATCAGCACACTTCTCTCACAAGGGTGTAGAAGGGTCCTCTTCCAATCAAAGATAGCTTGGAAATGTGCTCAGAATACAACATTCACTACAAACAGACCCAGATGCAGCAAAAATGTATCTGGACTATGCTACAGCTACTAGCTAAACTAATTTAGGTGGGAAACATTAAAAAATATATTTTAAACAGCAGAAAAACAGCAAGGAGACACTAAAGAATGTTTTATACAGCAAACAAATCAGTTACTTAAAACACTGCTTGGTGGGAAAACAGAACAAACAGAGCAGTTGCTTTGCAAACAGTGAAAAGTAGCAACAATTATTGCAGCTCAGAGTTGTGGCTAGTAGCCCACTTCAGTTCAGCTCAGTTTAGTTCAAACAAGCCATCTTAAATAGCTGTTTTGATAAGGCAGTCCCCTTTGTTCTTCTTTCGGCTTTTCCCTGTTAGGGGTTGCCACAGCAAACTCCAGTCCGCTAATGATTGGAAGTATATTTTTACAGTGCCGATGTGCCAGCTCGATGCCCAACCTTCAAAGGCATGCCCATTCTACGCATGTCTTTCGAACACCACTCGATCGCAGGGAGGACATGCAGACTCCGCACAGAAGGCGCTCCAGCCGAGAATCGAATGGCAGAACCTCTTGTTTTGAGGCGACAACGCTACCACTGCACCACCGCGGCATAAGTATAAGGCAGTCTCTTTACTCACCAAAGTATTCATTTTATTTTATTATTTATTTGTCTTTGTTTACCAGGAAAGTCTGACTAGGTAATACTCTTTCAGCGGAAGCCCAGGGAGAAAACCTCCATTTGCTTACATTGCATTATACTAAGTTCTAGTTAAGCACAAGAGTAGTTACATTTCTGTTAACACTTGTGCACAAATAGTAGTTACATTTATATATTCTAAGATTTTACAGAGGTGGAAGTTACTAAAGAGAATGCCCCCATGGAATTTAGTGTATTGTACAGGTGGCAGTTATGTATAAAATTGCTTTGTCATTTCAGTGAGAGGTTGAGTGTATTCTTTTTAAGGACAGTATTTGGAGAGCATCATATGGTGAATACAAAATCTCGACCTTGAGATGAGCATGTGTAGGACCAGGACTGGTTAAGATGTTGTTTAATCAGTGGTTTAAAACTATTGAGTTTGTCGGAGAATTTTATGTGTGTGAGGATACTATTCCAGAGTTTAGCAAAGTATTTGGAGTAGAGTGAGTCTCCTGCAACATCATTCAACTTATTTGTAAGTAAAAATAATTTGTTAAAAGAATAGATGTCCCTTGCTGGACAATAAAGCAGTAATAAGTTTTGCAGAGTAGGATATTTTTCTGGATGATGAATGAGTCTGTGCGCTGTAGTTAGTTGTGAATAGGTTAGGTAGTTGTGTAGTTCAAGCCAGTTTAATTGCTTTAAGCTATTACAATGGTGGGTCTTAAAGAGGAAGATTGGTAGCAAATATAGCTATTTTATTGTAGCAAGAGGCAAGTTTCTTTCAAGTATTGTTCAAATACAATGAGAACTTTAAAAACAAGCTCCTGTGGTGGAATATCTGTATGAATAAATTAGAAAACAAGAGAAAGATGCTGCTTAATGATTCTAAAAGGTCTCCCTCTACCTACCCTTCGAGCACACGTAAACTAACAGCTTAAGGGAACCATTAGGAAGCTCAAAGGCAAGCATGAACTTAAAATAGCCATTCAAACAAAAAAATAACTGCAAATCTTTCTTTAACTATGCCAGGGAGTTAAGAACTAGTTCTCTCAGCCCTCTAAAAACTAAGAATATTTCATCCATGGGCAGTGATAACATACCAGGCTGCCTGATTATTAGTGCCAAATATAGCCTTTCTGGCCCCCTATTTAACCTCTTTAATTTGAGCCTCTCCACTTGTTACATTCCTGAAACCTGGAAACAGTCACTGTAATACCATTACATAACATGGCCCAACCATGGACCCCAGTAAATATGAACCCATTAGTCTCAATAACCTCATATGTAATGCTATGGATCGCATTATCTCAATACTTCATTAATCTGGACATTGAAAATCTCTTAACAATGGACCCTCATCAATTTGTCTTTCTCAAACGTAGTTCCTGCCTCATTAATATCTTTGAAAAAGTGACAGAAGCAGTGGATAGTGATTATGCAATGCAGAAAGAGTATTGAGACTTGGCCAAGGCCTTTGACATTATTCCCCATGCAGGCATTGCTGATAAACTTACAAATCTGAATATAAATCCTTATATTATGCAGTAGATAGCTAACAGGTTGCCTGGTAGAACCCATGTGGTTAGAGATGTTGGTGCCACTTCTGAAAGGAAAACAAGTTGCCAGTGGTGTACCACAGACCTCAGTTTTGGGCTCTCTCCTATTTGACCTATATTTCTCAGACCTTCAGGCCAGCACTCTTGGCCTGTGATTAAGTTTGTCGATAACTGTACATCAAGTGTTGTTATTCAGTCTTCAGCTGACTCACAATTACTCCAGTATGGGTTAGACCATGGTAACAATTGTTATAACAGTCATCTCAAATTAAATGTAAAAAAATGTAGCATATTTTGTTTTGGTAACCAAAACAGTTTCAGTCACAATATAGGAGATGCACCCTTTCAGACACTAGTATAAGGGATATAGGCACTCTTGTTGATAATTCTTCATCATTTGACCATCATGTCTCCGCTGTAGTTTGGAAAGTCTTTTATCTGGCCAATCTAATTTCCAAAGGCATGTCCACTAGATCCAAATAAGTCATAATACCCATTTAATTCTATCCTATCATACTCATTATTGAATATAATGCACCTTTTGGTATGTATTTGTTTAAAGACTTCACTCAACTTGAGTGACCACAGAGATTCATAACTAAAAGGATCAGTGGCCTCAAAAATCTTTGTCACCAGGGGACACTGGCAACCCTTTCTCAGTACTCAGTCTCTTACAGACTCTGCCATGGAGATCTGTGTCGAGGCTTTTGAACCATGAAATATCCAATGCTATTCAACCTCCTTTTCTTTCTCAGAACGGTACCTCAAATACTCAAAAGAAATAAACTTTCATCAGCAGATAAACAGATTAATATTCCAACATATCTCTCAACGCTGGAACAGACTTCCGCTACATGTCAAGCAGAGTAGCACCCTTGGCACCTTCAAGGTAAACCTAGATAATTGGGTGGGCAGCCTCAAATTCTTCTCCCAGTCTATCTTGCCTTAATGTCCTTGCAGCTAGAAGGAACTTTTGAATAGGACTTTTGGCTAGGCTTGAAGTGGTATGCAGACCGATTGCCTAGTACTATGAACTTAAAGCATGTCATCACCAAATAATGGACATAGGGAATCATGCACATCAGAGAACTAGGCCTGTACTGGCTGTAACATATGCTTCTGGGATAGAGCACACCTCCTGGCCCTCTCTAGCACTGAGCAGTATTTGTGTACATTTGAGACCAGAGCATCAGCTATACCATTTTGCGTGGTGGTGTTGAGGATGGCTGCCCACACTCACATGAAACTATGGGTCATGTATAGATGGCCAGTATATCAGTGCAGAGTCTATGCACAGTACAATTCCCTTATATGTTGCTTAGTCCCAACCCCATCTTTATACAGCCAAAATCTGAGGGTATCTTGGTCTTCTCTCCTTTACATCCTGATGGTGGTAGCACAGGTCTAAAATATACATGCTCCAGATCACTGATATTTCCCTTAGGGCACATGTGGATTGCTGTATGGTGTTTTTCATAATAAGTGAGCATGTCACTATAAGTCAACTCAGCATACAGGAAGAGTCAGTCACAAGGAGTAGAACATGTACAATGAATATTGTGAGAAAAAGTGTTTTATTAAGCAACTGTACGATACACGATGTCTAGTGAGAAGTTCAAATGATACATGCTGAGAGTGCGGTTTATGATTTCCATGTGTAGGTAGTGCAGATAATCCTTCTGCAAATGTGTCTGAAGAACTCTGAAGTGCCAGATACATGTGCAAGTCAGGTGGTGCATGAAGCAGTAGGCATGCAGGCAACAGCCAGTGACATGTGGAACATGGTCAGTGGACAGCTTCCAGGTCCTTTTATTGAGCTATTGTAAACCACTAAAGTATCTGGCACTGTGGAAGTGGTTGTGTCTCAGTCTAAAATGGTCCAAGGGGATGCTGGTATTCCTGCTCAGTCACCATCACATGACTTGGCCAAGTCCAGATCCTATGCAATGAGTCCTGGGCAGTCCCTTGCTGCTACTAGCACAGATAGGGGCTGTGAGTTGCCTAGGGTGTGTGACCTATCTCAAAAACAGTGCCTGCACTTTAAATCCAATGAGCAATTTCCAGACAGATAATGAGTTTCCAGACTGATATAATAAAGGCTATCCAAGAAGTGTTAGGCATGACTACTGCCATGTATTCTAGAGTAGCATATGCAGGATATGTATCATGCCACTCACTCATCCCTGGTGCACAGCATTATTGATATTGCATTTTGCCATACTGCCAAGTCCAAGTGTGATGTGGGTGTGGTGTAAACAGCACCATTGACCTTTAGGAGCCCTGTAACACCAATATCTGGTTACTTCACTTATACTTGCATTAGACTCAGATACAGCAATACCAGTTACTGCTCCTATGTGGTTAATTATTCCAGCAACAATAAGTATGTCACATGCATGGGTGATGGTCAGTTGGTACTTCTCCATGTATGTGGGACTTTGTCAGCTACATAGCATAGATGCAGCCCTGCATAATGATAAGTATAGGTCTAGCATTGGATTATATGCCCTTGCTTGATGTGTGGTTTCTGTGTTGTCCTGGCTATATTCTAGTACTACTGTAGATCACAATAGCTGTGACACATCATATCTCTTAGCTACTGCTGAAATTGGTGATACATGGTACACACAGGACAAGCACTAGTCAGCATGTCTGATGCATGGAGTACACAGAATATGCACTAGTCAACATGCCTGATACACACAGTACACATGTTATGCACTGGACAGCATGTGTGATGTATGGTATACACAGGACAAACACTGGTAAGCATGTCTGATGCATGGAGTACACAGAACATGCACTAGTCAACATGCCTGTTACATGCAGTACACATGGTATGCACTGGACAGCATGTGTGATGTATGGTATACACAAGACAAGTGCTGGCCAACATGCCTGATGTACGAGTACACAGAACATGCAAGTGTCAGCATGTCTGATACATGCAGTACACATGGTATGTGCTGATCAGCATGTCTTATGCATAGTATACACAGGACAAGTGCTGCCTAGCATGTCTTTTTTTTTCAATAATCCTTTTTTATTATTTTTCAAAACAATAATACAAATCCACACTATATATACAATATGTACATGATTGCTTCCAATGGTTACATCCACAATGTATGTCAACATCAATTATTAACAGTAAATACAGCACTAACAAAGAAAATAACAACAAAAAACCTAAGCCAACAATCTGTATTATCCTTACAACCTATAACTAATCTAAGACTGATTCTGTACTATTACTATATGTCCTGAGAGAAAGTGGATAGGAACCTCTAGGCCAACACAATGTTGAAAATTTGCTCCCATATTTTTATACTGTTTATACTTTTCTTGTGGTCACTGATTAACAATGTATGCGCTAAAATATGTCTTATTGCTAACAATCTAAAATTTTCCCATGATGTCTGGGCCGGGTTTAGCCAATTTGAGGCTATGTACAATTTCATTAATAAGCAAATATTCATAATTACGATCCTTCTTGATTTATCTAAATTCTCCGGGGGAATATGAAGGATCATAAATTCCCAAGAGAGTGTTGAGTTTTGGTAGCCCATTTTTTGTAGCTGCAGTTTTAACGAATTCCACAATTTATAAATGCACTTGCAACTCCAGAACATGTGTAACAAGTCAGCTGTCTGATTTAAGCATTGTGGGCATTTAGGTGAATTCTTTGAATCAAATTTGTGAAGAGTGAGACGAGTATAGTAGGCATTATTAAATATCATCAGTTGCGTAAATACCAATTTTGAAGGGATACTGACTTCAATGTTAGACTAAATGCCTCCAATATCTTACTGTCATCTGCCAATACTAATTTCTCCTTCCAGTAATTCGATAAGAGAATGTGTTTGTTATATTTCCTCTCTTTTATCAATTTGTATGAGGCGGTTATATATTTTCTGTCCTGTAACAGAGCTTCCCACAGATTATGAGATATATTTAAGTCCTCTTCTTTCAGTTCAGTTTTGTTAAAATAATTTATAGCCAGATCTTTTAGTTGCCTCACAATGATTAGATAAGAAATGGGAAGATTCATCTCCTTTAAAATATCTTGTACTGCTACCCCCAGGAAAGAGTATAAATCAAGTACGGTTAAATCCTTTATTAGAGGGAATTTCTTTAAATCTATCAGTTGACTACCAATTGTTAAATTTGGATTCCCATGAAAAGGTTGAAAGACCATCATATACTTTAGTAAGTTTAAAGAAGTGAAAAGAGTTTGAATCGACGTTACATAGTTCTTGATATGCTCCATTAAATCGTATTTACTAAGTGTTCGATTATTTAGAAAGGGTAGTGCTTTACAGTTGATTCCCAATCCCCTTACATGCCTATAAGTTAGGAGCACCCATTTGGGTGTCCATTTCCTACTATTACTATCAAAGTAAGTCGCCCTTAAAATCCTGTTAGCATGAATCACTAAATAGTAAGTTTCAAAATCCGGTAAATCAAGCCCCCCCTTGTATTTTGGAGCCATCAATTTCTCATATGATATCCTCGTCTTCCTGGGTTCCCAAAGAAATCTCCCCAGTCGTATATGAAACTGTTTAAAAATTTTTTTTGTGATTCTGAGTTGTGCAGCTCTAAAGATATATAACATTCTAGGAAGAACATTCATTTTTATAATTGCGGCTCTTGCCATCAATGGCAACTTCAACTTACGCTGCCTAGCATGTCTGATGCATGGAGTACACAGAAAATGTACTAGACAGCATGTCTGATGCATGCATACAGGGCATGCCCTGGTCAGAATGGTCTGATGAATGATGTACATGATACATGCAATGGCCAGCATGAGAGATGCATATTGTACAAACGGCATGCACTAGTAAGCATGTTTGATGCATGGTGTACAGAGGACATGCACTGGTCTGCATGTCTGATACATAGTGTGCACAGGACATGCACTAACTTACATGCCAATTGCAAGATGTACATGAGGCATGTGCCTCCGCACTGGTTGACTTGTCTGATCCAAAATATACACAGAACATGCACTCTTCAGCATGTCTGATGCATGATGAACAAAGGGCATCCACTGGTCAAGGTACCCTGTTTCTACCACGACTAATACCCTAGCAGCATTCTACTTGCAGTCTAGGCATGTGTTCTGTCATGGTGCACAGTTTATCAAATATTGTAGCAGATGTACAGCCATCACTCTTGGCAGTTTTGATGTTATAAAGAATTACACGTACAATATACATCTGAGATGATTTCTTGGGTTCTTACTGGGTTGCAATTCTGAATGTGTCCATGTTCTAGAAAAAATTAATTTTAGCAGGACAGAGACATGCTATAGTGCACCCCTTTGTCATTTGATGTGCTTTACTAAACCTTTCCTCAGCTGTGGCTCGTTGGTTGTGGACATGTATGATGAGCCATGTCTGGAGTGGTTAGCCAGTACCCGATGTAAGGGAAAAAAAGCAACTGTGTTGTGCCTTCCATTCTGTCAGTGCAGCAGTGTGAGGCACAACTATAATATGTAAATCTTGGTTCCTGCACTTTAATCATTCACTGGGTGGCAGTAAACTGTATGGTAAACTGCAATCATTTATTGCACTGACTCGCATCTCCATGTAAGTATACGGTGCATGCTATGGGAGAACAGAATGCAGATGCAGGTCATTATGCCATTATTAGAGCACACAGACTGGCATCAAATGGAATACCATCCATGTTTGTTGGGCTTACATGCCAGTTTCATCAAATTCTGGAGACTTATAGCGAGGTGTATCCAAACAGGTGGAATAAATGACTTTACAGTGGTATAATATGCCATAAAAACCTTCAGTGGTTTCTTGATGCTGCTTAGCAGCTGTTCCTGAAACATGATAGGGTTCACTCCCTGGGTGAATGTGATGATGATGAACTGTTTGAATACATGGATGTAGTAAATCTAGGCCATGCAGATGGTATCCACATAAAAGTCCTAGATGCCATGTAATAAAGGATAGGTAAACATGTCACCACAAGAACATGGACTTCCTGTTAGGCATTGTGCCACCATAAGTGGATCACACATGTGACACACAACCTGCTCCAGCTGTCTGTCTAGACAATTATGGTGTATCACCCTGTAAGTAGAAAGCACTTTTGGGTGATGCCAGGCTTTTTATCACCTTCTAATATGTGGCTGCCATTCTATCTACACTTTTATAGCAGCAAAAAAGATTGTTCTGGATTACTAAATTTCATTCTCATGATAGCATATCACCTCCAGTGTGTAGCTACTTTCTGAGGTTCACTGCCAGTTTCTATTTCCACCTGTTATTGAAACAGCTTACTTCTACATACTTTCAGAATCATACCTACAGAAGAACTGGATGGATTTGTGTGGTGCATGTTACCATTTGTATTTCACATTTAGTGCTTTTCTGGCAAGCTTGCAGCAAACAGCCATTTCGCCCCATAATACTTAGAAGACTGTTGTCTCTAACAGAAGTGCATGGTTTATACTCTATATGCTATTTTTTCTCTCCCTGCAGCAACACCAATTGGAAAATGATCTGCAGTACAACTGACTTAGACTGAAAGTCACCTTCTAAATAAAATATATGATGCCAAATATATACTGTATTGTGATGTACTTATAAATATATAGACACTGCTTACATATTCATGTGCACTACACATTTATGGACAATGATTAAAGTATTATGTACTCTGTAAATACCTGTATAATGTCTATAAACCGGCATTTTGTGTGTAATCTTGATAATGTTGTTAAAAAAAAACTGTGGAAGAAGCTTTTCCCCTCAGGTCTCAACTGAAAAAGTAGTTTAGCTAAACCTAGTTGGACATTCCTGTTAAACAAAGGAAAATTAAATAAAATAAAAAAATGAAAATTACCCAGCATGTTGGCCTTAAGGCAAACTTTCTAAATTATCTGAATATTTATACTATCCAGGGATCACCATCATTTTAGGTCATATTTGTAAAACCTAAACATTATTACCAATATTTACAAAAAAAAAAATGCATTTTCTTTTTGTAGAAAATTGCCTTCTTTAATATCCTTTAGTTATATCTAAAACAGCAGCTGTTGCTTGCCTTATTAGAAATGAGAGGGTAATATTGAGGAGATGAGACCTGCATCCCTTCTGAATGTTGCTTATGAGTTAACAACTACTGCTTATGACTTCAGCTCATCACTGCAGCCCCTTGTTTTTTGTGCCTTCAAATGCAGTACCATCCCTGACTCTCTCCTACACCTCACAGTAATTAAATATAACAACTCCAAGGTCAAACAATACCAGCAAAAGGGAATACTATATTATGTTGATCTTGCAAAAAAATCAGCTTTCCTGTACACCAAATAAGACAGGCAGAAAACCTGTTAAACAAAGCAGCAGTTGATTAATTTTACGCTTACCATATCTATCTATCCATCTATTCACCTGCCACCCTTCTTAACACATACTTCATAGATACTATCCAAAACTTTACCCACACTGACCACAAGTCTAACCCCCTTCCACCTCTCCTAATCCAAACAGAAGCCCTTTCTCTCCTTTAAAGCACTCCCCACTGCTTACATCAAATAACTCCTGCTCAGACTTAAACCCTGCTCCCCCTCTGCAGACAAACTACCTCCCTTCCTCCTCAAACTTTCCACTGAATCCATAGCTTACCCTATATCTCTGCTAATCAATAGATCCATTCAAGAATCACAGTCCCAAATAAATAGAAATCCTTCTATACCATCCCATTACATAAAGGTGGGAATCCCACTGACCCATCTAATTATAGACTCATAGCCATTCTTTCCTCACTCTCTAAAATTCTCAAAAAATGCATCTGTACTCGGCCATCTACTACTTCAAGAAAGCCTGCGAACAATCAACACGGCTTCAGGCCAAACCACAGCACTGCTACTGCACTGTTATCTTTTACCCACACAATTCAGCCAAGGCCAGAGATAATAACCAACTTGTATCCTGTCTTTTCCTTGACCTCTCTAAAGCCTTTGACACTGCATCACACTCTATACTTCTATCTAAACTATCTGATTTCAGTCTGTCTGGGTCCTCTCTCAGATGGTTCGCTAGTTACCGCTCCAATAGGCTACAATCAGCCAGATGGCACATTTCCTGCTCCTCCTTCCTACTCATCAAATCTGGAGTCCCCCAGGGCTCTATCCTGGGCCGCCTCTTCCTCTATATCTTTACCAACAACCTCCATACATCTTACATCCAGTCCTGTCTTAGTCAACATGCAGATGGTTCTACACTCATCTCCATCTCTAATAATATATATCACCTTCACAAACTCACCCAAAACTCTTTCCTGTCCATTGAAAGATAGCTCTCTGATAATCAGCTCATCTTATAAGCAAAATAAATAATAAAAAACACCTTTTCCTTCCTCTATCGCTATCCCAGCATAAATCAACCTCTGTCATCTCGTCCCTTGATAACATCATCATTAAAGCTGCACCGCACACTAAGTTATTAGGCACCATTATCAATTAATTAAAATTTGACCTTCATATCCAACAGAGTATTAAAAAAACACCAAAAACAAGGATTACTGTACAGAAATAAGAAATTCCTCAATTCAGGCACTAAACTGTCCAACCTTGCCTACTTTATGTAGCCCCAATCTTTGCAAACATCCAGTCTTTATTAATATCTAAGCTAGAACAAACATACAACAAAATAGCTAGATTTGCTAAATACCTACCTTATATTTCACACCACTGCCATGCGCTAAACAAAACTTCAATGGTTAGAATTCCCCCAACAACTCCGACTGGCACAATTCCAAATTACACATTCTATACTATACAAACCTACATCCTCCCCTCCATCCTTGTATCCTACTATAATCCCAACTGTCCTCTCCATACCTCTGATCAACATCTCTACAAACCTAACAAAAATATTGGAAAACTGCTATAAAAATACTGAGTGTCCCAGGCCTGCAACAAACCCCACCCTCTTACATTAGATCATAAGATGTATCACACACCTAACGCACTTCAAAAGAGCTAAAACACAGCCTGCTAAACACATGGTCCTGCCCCGTCATGACTCTACCCAACCCTCTCATCCCCTTCTTCCACTATTTCTTCTTAATATGACTCTTTCTACTTTATCAAACTGTCTTCCAACTCCACTAGCGATGCTGCAACAATCCATGTAAATATGTACATCTTACGTTCTACTTTAACAGCTACTCTTAAATATTTTGTATATGAATACTGACCTGCCTTTTTTAATCCACTATGTACTTATTATATCGTACAGTACATACTGTGGGTATTGTAGCTTCACCTTTCAAATGTATTAATACTATATGATTTCTTCTTTCGGTAACTAAATTTTGTTTTTGCAAGTATAACTTTTTAGTTTATATTATTGTGGAACTTTTCTCCTCGGGTCTTCACAGGAAAATGGGTTTCTGGCTCAGTTGGACCAACCTGGTTAACAAATGTCAAATAAATAAATAATAAATAAAATATACATCTCTCTCTATATAAAGCGTCTATATTGAAACCTTGACTATCACTTATTCCATGTTTCAATCTATCAGACCGACTAAACTGAAACTAATATATCAAAAAAAAAAAAAAAGAAAACAAAGTGTTTTTGTAGTGAGGCAAGCCTCACCTTTCCCCTGATACCCCCATACCCCCATTAATTAAATATACTAACTGCAAAACTGCACACCAGTGGAGAATAGGGAACACTCTTCACCCCACTGTTAGTGATCTTGCACCAACAGCCAGCAACTCACCTGGCACCCAAATCCCACGTGTATACACACACACAGGTATATATATATACACACACACACACACACAGTCACACATACATGCATACATTCACACACACCCATGCATTCAAACACACACACAGATTCATACATATGCACATATTCACACAAACACACAAATTCACACACACCAAGTAAGTTCCATGTAATGCAGAATCAACTGAAAATTGACCATTTCTTTGCTCTCACACTGATGAGGATGTCAGTGGCCCTTGACACATACACAGAGTTGCAATCATGAAAAACATTTATGCTTATTTTTCTGACCAATAGTATCATTGTAGCAGTACATGATCCATACATGTAGGATCATAATTATTGTTCATTGGACATTTCACAACTTAGTCACATGCAAAATGAATACATAAAACAAAAACATTTTTGCAGGGAGGGGGATTCCTCCATTATAGCCCATAGTCCTTGCTACTTATATATACTAACTCTAATATCGTACAATATCAGGGAAGGGGCATAGAGGCCGTGGTGGTGCAGTGGTTAGCATTGTCTCCTAACAGCAAGAGGTTCTCCCGTTCGATTCTCAGCTGAACCGACCTTCTGTGTGGAGTCTGCATGCCCTTTTCGCGGTCGAGTGACATTTAAAGACATGCAGGTAGGTGCGTGCGTGAATGGGTGTGCCTTCTTTGAAGGATGGGCATCGGGCTGGCAACTCGGCACCGTAAAAATCCACTGCCAATCATCAGCGGACACGAGTTCCACTGTGGCGACCCCAAACCGGGAAAATCCGAATGACATTGCTATTAGGGAAGGGGCATATTCCCTAACACCAAGAATTGTGCAAATTTGCAAAGTGTATTCTGTTAAACTGTATTGTTTGTCAACAATAATTAGAATGCAATTTTCATTGTGTTTGTATTTCTCTTCCCCACCTTTTTTGTCACTTTCTTTTCAATTACTTACATTTTTTTAGTTTGTTTTTTTGTTTCTCTCTCTTTGTTTTACTATTATATGTAGCAGCACAGCAACCTGTAACTGGCCAACCAGCAAGACTTTACCCCCTCCCCCCCACAAGTGACAGTAGCAACACCATCACCAGCTGAAGTACCCAGCACAACTGGGCACCAGCCTACCACAGCTGCCCTTCCTGGACCAGAAGCTGTTACAGTGGTACCTACCTAGTACCAGTGCAAGTTAAGGTGACACCTTTGTCATCCATCAGCAACAGGCAGACATTATGGGGGATATTATTGACAGGAGGTTGGATGCCCACATTAACCACATGGAGGCTATATGCTCCAGTGACTCATTGAGTCATGCCTCTGCCCAGGACTGGCTCCACCTTCTAAGCTGGTATCGGCAGATATGAAATTCTATCCCTCCAGCCTGGTTTTCCACTCATGTGGGTCCTCATGCCCTCCCCTGTTGATTTGACAATCCTCCTCACAACTGAATCTCCCCTGTTTGTCTGTTGTCTCCTTTAACATTGGTTCCTTTCCTCATTATATTAACCTACATTTCCACTACGATTTCCCTTTTCATATATGCTCTATATACTCCTATAGTCTTGTCTGTCTTTCTCTGCGAAGTAAACTACACCTCTTACCTTCCCCTATTACTTCCCTCCCTCCCTTCACCAACTTTCCCTTATTTTCAAAAAGGGCATCTTTCCCAGAAAAATGTTTATTCCTCTTACCACACCTCCATCCTGCTCATTCCTTATTTTGTCACCATCTATTCTACACTTTGTTTGCTTTCCCTTTTCATATATGCTCTATATACTCCTATTTCCATCCTTTAGTCTGGTTAAAAAACAAACTCACCATACACATACCTAAAAAGGGTTTATAAAAAAAATACCTTTTTGTGGTGATACTGTGCATGACAGGTCATGAACAGCACCTTGATGCCTACATATAACCAACAAGAAATCGCACTTATCATTCTATAGCAAAAATGAATTCCAATCTTTGTCATGCTCTACTAATGTTGCCATTGGTCATGCACATGAGCTGAGCGTTGAGTGGCAGTTGTCAAATATGAAACTGAATAAGGCTAACGCTTTTATTCTGACTGCTGCCATGTTCAGCCTGTTAATGATTTCCTTAGTAGACTGTCCAATCCCCTTATGGTCACCTGTTTTAGTTTACTTTTCTGCCTCCAGTCTGTTCCTGTGAAACATTCAACTGATGTGTTTCCTTGACTTTTTCAAAAATTACTTCTACAATGGCTCAAGTTCTTAATGCTGTGTTAAAGACCATCACTAAAGTGAGCCCTGGGTTCTAGTCTCTTGCAGCCTGTTATTTGATTTCTGTTTCCAGTCTGTATTGTGTAGCATTTCACTGACTTCTTTCGTTTTTAATTTCTCCAAGTCTTTTGGGTTTCTAATACCATGATGGGAATGGACCCCATTCCTAAGTCAAAGTACGATTAAAGTTCATGAAATTAGTATTGTTTCACTCTTTTCCATCAAAAGTGCTCTTCACGGTACCTGCAATGTGCCGAGTAATGACTCCTCCTGCAATTCATATGGTATTACATGAATTGGTAACATATCTAAATAAGATTGTAAATTCTTTTTTATAAGACCAGTTGCTCCTACTACTATTGGAACTGTCTGGGTATCTTTCTTCCACATGGCTCTTGTTTCTGCTTGCAGATCAAGATATTTTATGACTATGTCTCTCTGTATGCAAGACACTGTAGTCACTAGGTGTGGCAATTTCAATGTCTTCTTTTCTTGGACTGCTATATCTGGTTTTCTAGCATCTATCTTTTGAACTGTTGGTATTGGATGATCCCGTGTGATATAAATTTCATCATTTTCTATGATTCTTTGTGGCTCATGTTTCCAGTGTTTTTCAGCCACTTTGATACCATAATGCATGCACAATCTCCAGTGTAACAATCTCTCCACATTATTATGCCTTTCAGTATACAGTCCATCTGCCATTAGTGCATCGCAACCAGCAACAAGGTGTGTGACGGTTTCCAATTTGGTTTTACAAAACTTACATATGTCTGTTTCTCCCAAATATTCAATGGACTTTGTAAACCAGCGTCTACGTAGTCCACTATCTTGGGCTGCCAATATTAACCTTTAATTTCTTGATGTGAATGCACCTCTCCTTAACCATTCCTGCAGTCATTCTTGATCAACATGAAGCTCTTCCAGAAGTTTTCTATACTTGCAACTATATATTTTTCCACATTTCTTGCTTTCGCATCTGGTCCTTTCACCTTATATTCTTTTTGGGTTTTTTTAGCACATTCAGTTGCTGCCTGGTTTTTATCTACTTTTGGTTTGATTTCCATTCCTGCTTGACGTCGATATGCTTCTGCTAAATTAAGCAGAGATGTCATCTTAGATTTATTCTCCTTATGTTTCAAAACTTTCACTACATTTGGATCTTGTGAGGTCAGTAGATGTGTGTGGTGTCCCACGATTGCAAATCTATACATGTAATCAATTTCAAGGAGGCCCATCCCACCTTTGGAATGGGGAATATATAATCTTGGTATACACTGATTAGGTTCATAGATTAGTACTAGGCTAACTGCCTTTGCAAGCCATTTTAAGCCTAGGCAATTATCCCTTGTGAGACACAAACCCAGCACCTTGCTTTTGTAAGGCAAACACCTTAACCATTAGGCCACCCTCCTAATCATAAATCATTTGGTGAGCATGAAGCATCCTTCCTTGTTTTAATATCTAATCTATCCAACACTTTTTGGGGCCAGTCAATCACTCCAAAACTATAAGTTAGGACAGGAAGAGCAAACTGATTTATGGCTTGGATCTTGTTCCTAGATGTCAATGCTGTTTTCAGGATTAATTTAAGTCTTCTAAAGTACTCCTTACTGAGCTTTATTCGCATTTGCTCATGTTTTATTGGTGATCCTTCATCAATTACCAAGTATTTACACACTCCCTCTTGCTCAAGTTCTTTCATTTCACATTCTTGTCCCAAATTGATGTTTTCCTGGTGCTGCAGTTTTCCTTTTTTAAAGGTTGCTTTTGCAGACTTATCAAGACCAAATGACATTCCAATATCATCTGAAAATGTTTTAACAACCTGCAGCTGTGCTTTCAGTTCCTCATCTGATGAGCTATACAGTTTTAAATCGACAAAGCGAAGATGAGACGTCATTAGACTTTGTTGTTTTCTAGAAACCAAATTGCAGCCATGGCCTAAGCTGTTAAGTAAACAGCTTAATGGATTAATGGCAAGGCAGAATAGCAACGGTGACAGAGAGTTACCCTGGAATATCCCCCCTTTGAATTTTTATCCCTGGTATAATTATATGTCCTTTCTCATGGCTTAATTGCAACATGGTCTGCCATTACTTCATGGTTACTATAATGTAGTCAATCAGTGTAGGGTGCATCATACATTTTTAACAACTCTTATCGATGAATGTGGGATACTATCAAATGCTTTTTTTGTAGTCGATCCATGCCATACTTGGATTATTCCCCCGCTTACAGTTCTCCACTATAACGTTAACAAATGATCCTTTGTCCCATATGACTTTCTTTTATTGCCCTTTTGTTCTACTGCCATAACTGAGTTTTCTTCTAAATGACTATAAACTCTTGGCGTCAATTCCCGTGTATAGTTTATACGTCATTGGAAGACAAGTTACTGGTCTATAATTTTTAGGGTAGCGTGCAAGTTCACTCTTAAGTAAGAGTAGTGTTTTTCCTGTTAACCAGTGCGGTGTGTGTTCGGGGTGAGCATATAAATAGTTCTTACTCATGGCTAAATCCTCGTGCAAAGAAGTTAATACTTTAAGCCAAAAGTTACGTAATGCATCTGGGCCTGGGGTTTTCCAGTTAGAGACTTTTCTCAACTTTGTTTCAATCTCTCTGGCTGTTATTTCATCCCATTTCATATCCTGTACCTTTAAACTTCTTATTCTTTCTTTTACTTCTATCCATTTAGCATCTTTGTTATGTTCCACAGGATCTTCATAGATACTTCTCCAAAATGTATCTCCTACTTTTTTTTGGCGGTCTTTCAATTCCTTTCACCTTATTTCCCAATTCTCTATAAAACGTTTTTGGGTCATCGATAAATTGCTTATTTTGTGCTTTCCCCTTATAATTATCTTCATATCTTCCAAGTCTTTTCGCCTGTTTTGAAATTTTTAGTTGATCTCCAATAGTACATAATAGATCTTTGTCTGTTCTAATACTGCAGATTGCGTTAATCACATCAATATTTTAATATTTTTGTTGATCTATTCCCTCTTCTATAGTCTAACAACGACACTTCTTGTCTTAGCTGCTTTATAGTTTTCTCTATTCGATATTTCCATGATGGTATTCGCTGTTGCCCCCTCTTTTCCCTCGCTACCCTATGTTCCTGTGGTAGAACTTTATCAGTTATTAATTTAGCAGCACAGTAATATATTCTGTTTACTTCTGTTATATCACATGGATCTCTATGGATAGTCCTAATTACTGTGTTCATTTGTTTTATCAAACTTCTGACTTTTGGGGTTTTATTAACCTTCTGCAGTTTGTTTCTCTCACTGATGTTGATATATCTGTCTTTGTCTATTAAATCAAGCAACTATTTTCTTAGCTCATGTTATTCCATACTGAGGGTACATCCCTTGTTTTCCATTTCCTGCGGGCATTCTATAGAAAGTTCTATAGCATCTTCCTGTGCCACATTCTCTTCAATTTCATCCTGTGACTTTTGTTGTTCTGTCATATGGGAACTCACTGGCCTATCACTCCTCAACATTGACTGCATCAGAGTTTCCACAGTTTCCTTTTTCTTACCTTGCTAACTTCAAATGAATGTTTATACTGGTTTCTTGTGGAAGGCTCCAAAATATCTTGATATGGCACCTGACCAGTTACTTCCTGTTCCATTTCCCTAGGGATTATGTGATGTACTCTTAGATTGGAGCCTTAATTCCCTGCACTAACTAAAATATGGCTCAACCTTAGGGCTAAGGGAAGACTCCCTTTTTTGATTTCTCCAAGTATTTTGGGTTTCTAGTACCATGATGGGAATGGACCCCATTCCTAAATCAGAGTACGATTAAAGTTCATGAAATTAGTATTATTTCACTCTTTGATGTTAGCCAAAAGTGCTCTTCACAGTACCCGCAATGTGCCCAGCAATGACTCCTTCTGCAATTCATATGGTGTTATATGAATTGGTAGCATATCTAAATATGATTGTAAATTCTTTTTTATAACACCAGTTGCTCCTACTACTATTGGAACTGTCTGGGTATCTTTCTTCCACATGGCTCTCATTTCTGCCTGCAGATCAAGGTATTTTATGACTTTGTGTCTTTCTGTACACAAGACACTATAGTCACTAGGTGTGGCAATTTCAATGATCAATGCTACTTTTGTCTTCTTTCTTGGATCACTATGTCTGTTTTTTTTAGCATCTATCTTTTGGACTGTTGGTATTGGGTGATCCTATGTGATGTAAACTTCATCATTTTCTAAGATTTTCTATGGCTCATGTTTCCAATGTTTTTCAGCCACTTCAGTACCATAATGTTTGCACAATCTCCAGTGTAACAATCTCGCCACATTATTATGCCTTTCAGTATACAGTCCCTCTGCCATTAGAGCATCGCAACCAGCAATAAGGTGTATAACTGTTTCCAACTCGGTTCCACAAAACATACATATGTCTGTTTCTCCCACATGTTCAATGGACTTAGTAAACCAGCACGTACGCAGCCCACTATCTTGGGCTGCCAATATTAACCTTTCATTTCTTGATGTAAATTCACCTCTCCTTAACCAACATGAGGCTCTTCCAGAAGTTTTTTATACTTGCAACTATATTTATGTTTTTTTCACATTTCCTGCCTTCTCATCTGGTCCTTCACCTTATATTCTTTCTTTTGTTTTTTAGCACAGTCAGTTGCTGCCTGGTTTTTATCCACTTCTGGTTTGATTTCCATTCCTGCTTGACATCGATATGCTTCTGCTAAATTAAGCAGAGATGTCATCTTAGATTTATTCTCCTCATGTTTCAAAACTTTCACCACATTTGGATCTTGTGAGGTCAATAGATGTGTGGAGTACCACGATTGCAGCTCTATACATGTAATCAATTTCAAGGAGGCCCATCTCTCCTTCAGAACGAGGAATATATAATATTGGTATACACTGATTTTTATAAATCATTTGGTGAGCATGAAGCATCCTTTTTGTTTTGATATCCAATCTATCCAACACTTTTTGTGGCCAGTCAATCACTCCAAAACTATAAAAGTTAGGACAGGCAGAGCAAATTGATTTATAGCTTGGATCTTGTTCCTAGGTGTCAATGCTGTTTTCAGGATTAATTTAAGTCTTCTAAAGTACTCCTTACCAAGCCTTATTCACATTTGTTCATATTTTATTGTACACTCCCCCTCTTGCTCAAGTTATTTTATATCACATTCTTGTCCCAAACTGATGTTTTCCTGGTGCTGCAATTTTCCTTTTTTAAAGGTTGCTTTTGCACATTTATCAAGACCAAATGACATTCCAATATCATCTGAAAACATTTTGACAACCTGCAGCTGTGCTTTCATTTACTCATCTGATGAGCTATACAGTTTTAAATTGACAAAGAGAAGATGAGAAGTCATTAAACTTTGTTGTTTTCTAGAAGCCAAATTGTAGCCATGGCCTAGGCTAAGCAAGCAGCTTAATGGGTTAATGGCAAGGCAGAATAACAAGAGTGACAGAGAGTCGCCCTGGAATATCCCCTTTTGAATTTTTATCTCTGGGATAATAATCTGTCCTTTATCATGGCATAATTGTAAACTGGTCTGCCACTGTTTCATGGTTAATGTAATCAATCAGTGTAGGGTGTATGTTATACATTTTTAAGCACTTTTTTTATCCATGAATGTGGGATACTATCAAATGCTTTTTTGTAGTCAATCCATTCCATACTTAGGTTCTTCCCCTTCTTACAATTCTCCACTATAACTTTGTTTAACAGCAAATGGTCCTTTTCCATATGACTTTCTTTTATTGCCCTTTTGTTCTACTGCCATAATTGAGTTTTCTTCAAAATGACTATAAACTCTGTCAGCGTCAATTCCCATGTATAGTTAGTATGTTGTCAGAAGACGTTATTGGTCTATAATTTTTAGAGTAGCTTGCAGGTTCACTCTTAAGAGCATTGTTTTTCCTGTTGTTAACCAGTGCGGTGTGTGTTCAGGGTGCATTTATAAATAGCTTTTACTCATGGCTAAATCATCGTGCAAAGAAGTTAATACTTTAAGCCAAAAATTAGGTACTGCATCTGGGCCTGGGGTTTTCCAGTTAGAAGCTTCTCTCAACTTTATTTCAATCTCTCTAGTTGTTATTTCATCCCATTTCATATCCTGTACCTTTAAACTTCTTATTCTCTCTCTTTTACTTCTATCCATTTAGCATCCTTGCTATGTTCCACAGGACTTCATAGATACTTCTCCAAAATGTATCTACTTCCTCTTTTTTTGGCGGTCTATCTATTCCTCTTACCTTATTTCCCAGTTCTCTATAAAACATTTTTGGGTTATCAATAATTAGTTTATTTTGTGTTTTTCCCTTACCTTTATTTTCATATCTTCTAAGTCTTTCCACCTGTTTTGTAATTTTTAGTTTATCTCCAATAGTGCACAATAGATCCTGGTCTGTTCCAATACCACGCATTGCTTTTATCACATCTATCTTTCTTAATATTTTTATTAATCTGTTCCCTTTTCTATAATCTTCGAACAATGATACTTCTTGTCTTAGCTGCTTTATAGTTTTCTCTATTCGATATTTCCATGATGGTATTCGCTGTTGCCCCCTCTTTTCCCTCGCTACCCTATGTTCCTGTGGTAGAACTTTATCAGTTATTAAATTTAGCAGCACAGTAATATATTCTGTTTACTTCTGTTATATTGCATGGATCTCTATGGACAGTCCTAATTACTGTGTTCATTTGTTGATTTGATTTTAATGAGCTATTCGCAATTTCACTGTAGTATGATAAATGCACGCATCCCCGGAAGGGTAGTGCTCATCAGCATGTATTAGCTCTAGAATTACCACAGTTATCCAAGTAATGGTGGAGTGATCAAAGGAACCATAACTGAGATCACCGTTTTATCAAGCTTCTGACTTTTGGGGTTTTATTAACCTTCTGCAGTCTATTTCTCTCATTGATCTTGATATATCTATCTTTGTCTATTAAATCAAGCAACTCTTCTCTTAACTCCTTTGCTCCATACTGAGGGTACATCCCTTGTTTTCCATTTCCTGCGGGCATTCTATAGAAAGTTCTAGAACATATTCCTGTAGCACATTCTGTTCAATTTCATCCTGTGTCATCTGTTGTTCTGTCATATGAGAACTCACGTGCCTGTCACTCAACACTGACTGCATCAGAGTTTCCAGTTTCCTGTTCCTTTCCTTCCTGTCTAGCTTCAAATGAATATTTATACTGGTTTCCTGTGGAAGGCTCCAAAATATCTTCATATGGCACCTGACCAATTGCTTTCTGTTTCACTGGTTTCCTCTTAATTTAGATATCCATTGCTCTATCCTGTTGTGGTGCTTTCTGCATTTGATTTTCTACACTGAATCCTTCTCATTGCAGTTGTTCCATAACCTCAATTTCTATTTCTTTGACTTCTCCATTACTAATTTCTTTTTCTACGTTTCCTCTTAGTCTTCTTATTTTTTGTATTGTAAAGTTTTCCATATCCGGATTCCTTTCCCTATATTTTTCTTTAAATATCTTTGGTGCTGCTCTTTTTGTATTAGGTTAGTTTTGCTTTCTCCTTTGCATAAATATTACACCATATTAAATCTCTTTTCCTTTCCCATGTCCATATTTCTTCTTCACGTCTCCTGATCTTCTTGCTTTTCCTTATTCTGGGGACTCACACCATCATGCTGTGATGTAGTCTGTTTTAGACCTCCTACATTAAATCTTTCACTTTGCAGGCACTCCATAACTTCAACTTCTATTTCTTTAACTTCTGCTTTAACTTCTTCAGTAGGACTCCTGCAATGGCTCACCACATTAATGCTGTGTTTAAGGACATATCATTGAAGAGCGTTTTGGCTCTCTAATCCATTAACACCTGTCTTTTGATTTCTGCTTTCAGTCTGTTCATCTGTAATATTCCCCTGATGCGAGTTTCACTGACCCTTTCAGTAGGACTTCTGCAATATCTCACTTCATTAGTGCTATGTTTAAAATAGTATCACTGAGCAACGTAATGGGTTAAAATGCTCTCAGGGTTGATACGTTGCTTTTCATTGCATTTACATTGTTGTACCGGTACACTGAAAAATAAAACGTGATGGTTTCACGAGGGTGTAGGTCAGTACATCATGTTAATTACTTTATCCAGCCTATCCTGGCTGAGTTTCACACTGTATATGTTCAGGTATTTCAGACGATTATCTGTGTGTATATATCATACCCCCATCTTCATTGTGTTCTGCATCTCTCCTCACCAGCTTCCTTTTCAGACTTCTGTAAATTTCTGTTTTTGTTGAATTGCTACCATGTCTACACTCAACCCTTAGCAATCATAGCCTTGTGCTGGCCATAAGACAATTTTCTGTATTTCTTTTTCCTTGAGTTACAAGAATTCAGCACATTAGTATTGCCATCTGTGCATGCAGGTCTGTGACAACTGCATTAGATGCATGGTCAGTGTTTATAACAGCTGACCATGCATCAGTGTCCAGTGTAGTTGCCACAGACTCACAATCTTCACAAGGGCCATCACAATCTTCCCACTGGTTACTACTGAATCTGTGATCAGGAGCCGTTTGTTTCACGTGCTGGCCTAGCCATATTCATTCATAATGAGCCTCAGAGCTCAGCACACATGAATCATAAACAATCTTGAAGCAGCATTTTGAATCCCAGGGAGTGTCTGCTGGTATATTTCTTAAAAAATAAAGCATGTTTGGCTTCTAGTTCATGCACTGCATTATGACTTTGTTGCACTAATCATGCCTTGTTCATAGGTAGGTACTAGGCTATCAGCCCAAGGGCCTAAGTAAGCCTAGCCAACAAAGTTCCCTGGCTTACGTCAACCCAAGAAAGTTAATATTCCTGTGGCCTTGTCAAGCAGAGCCACAAAAGTGATCCCCGGGATGTATTTCCCATTTCCCATCCACTCAAGATTTTTCTTGAAGAGTGTTAATGAGGAACTTTGCTTGACACAGATGGGTAGCTTGTTCCAGAGTATGGAAAGTCTCTGGGACAGGAATATATCCCTCCAGCATGTCTTGTTTATTGTGGTGACAAGGTTTGGATCCCTACAGTGTGTAGCTCAGAGGGATTGGGATTTCTTTAGGTGTAGCATGTCCAACAACTCTGGGTTTGACATAGCTTTTTATGTTAGGCAGAGATCATCTCGGAGTAGGTGATATGCTGCAGAGTAAAGCTGGAGTTTTTTGAGACGGTCAGTGTAGGGCATCAGTTTGAGGCCAATAATCCTCTTTGTGAGGTACTTCTGTGGCCTTTCCAGCTGCTGCAGATGTCTTGTGAGGTACATTCCAAAAGGGGAGTTGTACTCTACTCTACACTCATTAGACCCATTATAGAGGGGAACAATGACCTCTTTTTTCCTGGATGAGAACCCTTTTGTGATGAGGTATGTCACATATAAGGATTTCCCGACTACTGTGGCAATGTGATTATCAAAGGAGACACTACTGTCCACCTGGGTCCCAAGGTCTCATCACACATTTGGTGTTAAGACTGCCGCCTATCTGGTAGTTCATGGGTACAGAGTTTTTACCAAAGGTGATGACAATGCACTTTTTGGCATTAATCTTGAGGCCATGGCTCTGACACCAGGCATCTGTCTCAGTGAGGCCCTTCTGTAGGATGTCCACATCATTTGGAGACTCTACTATAGTTCCTAGTTTGCAGTCATCCTCAAACTTCATTAGCCAAAGGCCATCTGTGTTAGCCTGTACTTCAGAGACAGAGACCAGACAGGAGGAGAAGGTAACCACACACACAACAAACCCAGTCTCACATAAACCAACCACAACTGCAAACCAAACACACAGTAACACAAAGACATACTCAGAGGCTCTAATAAAAAACTTACCAAAACAACAGAGGCTCCCAAAGCAGACATCCAAGAAAACACCACCTCAAAACTCTGCACAAGCAACACATAGTACACAAAGTCAGTGTGCCAAACAATCACAGCCCTTAAGGCGAAACACCATGCCTGATACACTAGTAATAGGTGACTCTATAGTCAGACACACTGATGTCCCGCTTACCAGGCTGAACAAAGAGAGGGTAACAGTGAACTGCCTGTCGGGAGCTAGGATTTGCCACATAACACAAGCACTCAGGTCACTCCAAAGCAAGTACAAATATGACTCCGTCATTGTCCATGCCTGTGTGAATGACCCAAGACGTACCTCCTTGGACTACATGAAAAGAGACATAGAGGAGCTCTCTGATTATGTAGCCCAGGCCGGTATGACCCTGAGCAGCATCTTGCCCTCACCAAGAATGATGCCACAATACAAAGACAAGATGATCAGCTTTAATAATTGGCTCAATTACTGGTGTCATTCTAGGGGGATCCAATGTCTGTCTGCTTGGGATGACATGCTGGACAAGCCACGCTGCTTCGCAAGGGACGGCTTGCACCTGTCACCACTGGGCTTCCGGATATTGGCTAAGGCTCTTGCCACCCCCATAGTGCCTTTTTTAGGCAAGGCTAAAAAGACAAACCCACCACCTTAGAAAACAATAATGGAAAAAAACTAAGGGTAATGCTGCTCAAAGCCAGAAGTCTAAATCTCAAGATGCAGGCTCACGAAGCACTCCTCAGTATGGAGAGCATCGATGTCTGTGCAGTAACTGAAACCTGGTTCAAGGCTCCTGAGAGCACCCCAGCCCTACCAGGTTATACCTCGTATCATGCATTTCGGCCCCAAAACCTGGGCCGAACCACAAAAGGAGGGGGAGTGTCCATATTCATTAAAGACACCCACACCTCCAGGTTAGTGGCAATGCACGAAGCATCGGAGACCATCCATGTGCAACTAACCATAGGCAAAACTGCTATACAACTTGTAGCATGCTACAGACCACCCTCGCAATCTCAGGAACTCCATTCAGCCTTCCTGAAGACACTGGAGGATATGAATGTCTCACCAAATACCATCATATTGGGAGACTTCAACTACCCAAACATATACTGGGTGCATTACTCAAGCCCCAACACCCTAGCCCAAAGGTTCCTGGAATTCATCAACTCAAATGCAATGGAACAACTAGTCACCTCCCCCACAAGGGGAAATAATATACTTGACCTGATCATCACAAACATGGGGACAAAATGCTCAACACCGGAAGTATACCCCTCACTAGTGAGATCAGACCATAAACTAATAACCCTAGATATTCATATCCCACCTCCACCCCCAGCACCAAAGACCACAGTGAGAAACTTCTCAAAAGCTGACTTTACACTCCTTAGGACTAAAATGGTATCCTTCAAGCCCCCTGGGCCAGTGGAAACCACATCCCACACTGCTGAATCCTTCACAAATGCTTTCTACGGGCATCTCCAAGAATGCATGGATCATGCAATCCCAAATAAAACCAAGACCCTTTCCACGAAAGGCAGGCATCCTATCTGGTGGACCCCAGCCATAAACAAACTTTATAACAAGAGAAGGAAGCTACTGCAAGACAGAGCAAAATCCCATAAAGGGAAGGCATCCCTGATCAGCACTAGCAAAAAACTACGTTCGCTAATAAAATCATCAAAGGCCAACTTCGAGAGAAAAATCGCTAAGGACACTAAAGATAATCACAAGGCCTTCTTCAGTTATGTTAGAAACCTGGGCGGAAACCCTCAGATATGCGCAGAGTTAGTTCATAATGGCAAAGAATACACTGAACCCACAGATATTGCCAACATACTGGCAAGACAGGTTCAGTGCAAATTTCTCTCCTCCCTCTCCCCCAAAAGACTAAATAAATATCTCAGCTGAATGCAACCTCCCTGAAATCTCAGATGCCCAGGTGAGAGCTGCCCTCAGCAAAGCTAAAAATACAGCATCCATGGGACCTGACGGTAAACCGGGTTGCGTGCTACGTGAACTCCTAGAGGAGCTAAACCCGCACATAAGAATGCTGTTTAATCTTAGCCTTGCTACAGGATACGTCCCTGAACACTGGCGTACAGCTACAGTGGTCCCACTCCACAAAGGTGGCACCTCTACAGACCCTGGAAACTACCACTCCATAAGCTTGACCAGCCTGGTCTGCAAAGCTATGGAAAGGATCATTATGGAACTCAAACAAAGACATCGGGAACCTACAGACAATTGACCCTACCCAGTTCGGCTTTGTAAAAGGCAGATCCTGTCTTTTAAACCTGGTGGACTTTTTTGAAACAGTTACTAGAGCCATCGATGAAGGCAAAGCAGTTCATACAGCCTACCTGGATCTGGCAAAAGCCTTCGACACAATACCCCACTCAGGCATCATAGACAAGCTCAACAGCTGAAATGTAAACCCGTTTGTCACAAGATGCATTGCAAACTGGCTAAAGGGCAGAACCCACAAAGTCAGAATAGCTGGAGCTATGTCAGACTCTAAGCCAGTCACAACTGGAGTCCCACAGGGCTCTGTCTTGGGACCCCTCTTGTTCGGCATTTATTTCTCAGATGTGCAGGCAAACATAGGGGGGTTGTGGCTGACAAAGTTCGCAGACGACTGCAAACTAGGCGCCATAGTATACACACCAGCTGACACATGCATCCTCCAGAAGGGCCTCACAGAAACAGATGACTGGTGCCAGAGTCATGGCCTTAAACTAAATGCCAAAAAATGTATAGTCATCCCCTTTGGAAAAAACAAAGTACCCACAAATTACCACATAGGTGGTAATCCATTAAGTATGGAAAAAGTAATCAGAGACCTGGGGACCCAAGTTGACAGTGACCTCTCATTTAACACCCACGTCGCCAAAGTGGTTAGAAAGACCTTCTACCTTGCCCACCTTATCATGAAGGGATTCACATCCAGATCAAAGGATGTCATTGTACCCTTATATTCCTCCCTTATCAGGCCTATGATTGAGTACAATGCCCCATTTGGTATGTACCTCACCCGGCACCTGCAGCAGCTGGAGAGACCCCAAAAGTACCTTACCAAGAGGATCAAGGGTCTCCAGCATATGTCATATGCTGCCAGACTGAAAAAGCTCCAGCTCTATTCAGTAGCATACCTCCTGCTCAGAGGTGATCTGTGCCTTACGTACAAGGCCGTGTCCAATTCAGTATTAATGGACATGCTCCACCTCAAAAAATCCAAATCCATCAGAGCCACGAGAGCTAAAGATCTAAACCTCAGCACAAATAGGAATAGGACATGCTGGAGGGACAGATTCATAACCCAGAGGCTTCCCGCACTCTGGAACAGGATACCTGTCCATGTTAGGCAGAGCCCCTCACTGACTCTCTTCAAGAGAAATCTGAACGAATGGATGGGTGATCATAGGTTTACCCCAGGGGTCATCTCTGTGTCATTGCTAGATAGAGGCACAGTAAACTAAATTTAATTTAAATTGTACACTTTTGTATCATTACATAGGGTGGCGAAAGCCACATACACTTTGGCTAGGCTTATAAATGCCCTAGGGCAGATAGCCTAGTACTATACTATGAAACTATGAAACTATATACCAAACAGGAGAGGTCTCAGGACTGAACCCTGTGGTACTCCACTTGTCACCGGTTTGAAGTCAGATTTGGAGTCTGCAACTTTTACAGTGTGGGTTATGTCAGTGAGCCAGTTGGCAACCCATCTTGTGAAATAAGGATTTATACCTAGTTTAGTGAGTTTAGCTATAATTCCACAATGGGGGATGGTGTCAAAAGCCTTAGTGAGGTCAAGATAGGCTGCGTGAACCACCTCACCCTCGTCTATGGCTTTGGTGACTGCCTCAAAGAAGTCAACCAGGTTCAGGAGGCATGATCTGCCTTTCATAAACCTGAACTGGGTGGGTCCAGAGTTTGGAGTTCACCAATGTCTTTGTTTATGAATTCCATGATACGTTCCATGGCCTTGCAGACCAGGCTTGTCAAGCTAATAGGGCAATCGTTCCCAGGATCAGTGGTGGCTCCCCCTTTGTGGAGTGGGATAACTGTTGCTGTGTGCCATTCAGTGGGCACAAAGCCTGATGTGAGGCTATGACTGAACATGGTGCTTAGGTAGGGAGCCAGTTTGTTCTGAAGTCCATGTAAAACACAGCCTGGGATGTTGTCCAGTCCCACAGATGCTGTGTTTTTGGCTTTAGAGAGCGCTGCTTTTACCTGTACAGTTGTGATAACAGGGACTCTGCATTCTTCCTGTATAGATGTGGGCCCTTTAGGGGGTGAGGAGGGGTAAGGTTAGCACTGAACCTATCTGCCAGGATGTTGGCAATATCAGTTGGTTCTGTAATTTTTGTGCTGTTGTGCTGCAACTCAGAGCAGATCTGGATGTTGCCATGGAGATTCTTGACATAGCTATAGAATGCTTTGTGGTTGTCCTTAGAATCAGTGGCTATCTTGTTTTTGTAGTTAGCTTTGGAGGATCTTATAAGGGATCTCAGCTTCTTGCTGAGGCTGACCAGGGAGCTCCTCCACTCATGGGATTTTACTCTCTTTTGCAACAGTTTCTTCCTTCTGTTGTAGAGTTTTGTTTATGGCAGGGGACCACCAGATTGGCTTCCTTTTTTTGGAGGATAGCGTCTTGGTTCTGTTTGGGATAGCACGATCCATGCACTCGTGTAAGTACTTATAGAGTGCATTTGTGTAGGATTCAGCAGTTGTAACTATTGTCCATCTGCATGGGTGTCATGAAGTTCACCACTTCTGTCTTAAGAAGCATGAAGTTGACTTTGGAGAAATTTTTACCGTGGTTTACTTAATGGGGGGGTGTGGGGTGTGGGGAGGATGTGGATATCTAGGGTGATTAGCTTATGGTCGGATCTGACCAATGGGGAGTTGACTTCAAGTGTGGAACACCAGTTACTCATGTTGGTAATGACTAGATCTAGGATATTATTGCCCCTGGCGGGGGTGTGGATAAATTGATCCAGGGCATTGGAATTTATGAATTCCAGAAAGCACTGAGCAAAGGAGTTGGTACGAGAGTAGTTTTCCCAGTTAATGGTGGGGTAGTTGAAATTGCCCAATATTAGGGTGTTTGGTTGAACCCTAATATTTTCCAGTATATCAAGAAAAGAGTGGGAATCCTGGGGCATGGTGGGAGATACAATCTGGATTGCAGTTTTGCCCAGAGTTAGTTGCACTTGGATAACCTCGGATGCATTATGCTGAGCAACTAGCCTGGAGGTGTGGATATCCTGGGGCATTTCTCCCCGGGCCTCCGCTGACAACAGGCTCTGTGGAACCTAGTCGGACATTCCCGGTCAACAAATGTTAAAAAAAAAAAAAAAAAATTAAAAAAAATATCCTGAATGAATATGGACACACCTCCGCCTTTGGTGTTCCGGTCCAGGTTAGATGGCCGAAAAGTGTGGTATGAGTTATAGCCTAGTAGTGCAGGGGTGAACAAGGTCTCAGTCACTGCACAGATATCGATGTTTTCCATTTTAAGGAGTGCCTTGAGTAAGTGCATTTTGAGATTTAGACATCTAGCATTGAGTAGCATTACCCTCAGTTTTTGCTTGCCTGTTCCTGTTACAGTGGCGAATTTGTCATTTGAAACTTGCCTAAAAAAGGCACTATAGGGGAGGTAAGAGACTTTGCTAGTATCCAGAATCCCAGGGGTGACAGGTGCAGGCCATCTCTGGCAAAGCATCGTGGTCTGTCGACCATGTTGTCCCAGGCAGACAGATACTGGATCCCCTTAGAATGACACCAGCTTTGCCAATTGTTGAAGTCAATCATTTTGTCCTTGTACTGCGGTATCATTCTGGGTGATGGCAGGATGCAACTCAGGGCTAAGGTCATACTTGCCTGGGCTACAAGATCAGAGAGCTCTTCCATGTCTCTTTTCATGTACTCCAAGGAGGTATGTCTCAGGGCATTCACACCAACATGGACAATCACAGAGTCATATTTGTACTTGTTGTGGAGTGACCTGAGTGCATGGGTTATGTGGCAAGTGGTAGGAGGAGAGGGTTGTCTGCGTTCATGAGGCAATTGCTACATTGCCCCAAGATGCCCAGATTCATCAGATAGACAAGAGAGAACACTGGGAGCTGACCTTTGGACATGCCTGAATAAAAAAACTATTTTCCTCTAGACAAGTGAAGAAAGTGAGCACAAGAGCTGTTTTTCTCTAAGCAAGTGAGGAAAGTACAAAAACTGTTTTCCTCTAGGTAATGAGGAAGGTTGAGTGCTTTAGTAATTTGTAGTTTATTTAGTGCTTACAAGTTCTGAACAAGTGCTGAGCACGAATAAGTAAATTCAAGTGCTAAAACTAAGAATCTGTATCTGGATCTTGTTGTAGATAGGCTACCTAGTGCTTACCACTCCCACCGATATGCTAGAAGGCTTCCCTCCAACACAGAAAGGCTTGGGGGCACAGAAGCTTGCAAACAGTTATGGATACAGCAAATCTGTATCTGGACTAAACTAGTTACAGGGAAGGTGCAATCATAGCCTTGTGTTGGCCATAAGACAATTTTCTATGCCTTGTCCATCCTAGGTCACAGACTCTGGGAATCTCCCCTACTAACCTTAAAGACCTAGCCTCATACTCAACATTTTGTGCTCAGCTTAAAGATCGTCTCAAGTAGGAGTCAGTTTGCAAATGCTTTCTGTCTGGACACATCACCTAATCCCCCACTTTCCCCTTCACCAGTCAGCACCTTTGTCTTCCTCATGATTTCTCTACAGTAATAAGTGACATCTCTCCTACATGATATATAGGATCATAGAATCATAGGAAGTTACTAGGTTAATGGCCCTAGGACCCTTACAAGCTTAGCCAAGTTCTACCCTTATTTCCACGATCAGCAGCTATTGCCCTTGTCCAAGAGGGACACAGGTGGAACCCCCAGGGTGAATTTACATTTACCCATCCAATTGTCCAGACTGTGTTTGAAGTGGCCCAATAAGGTGCTCTGTTTAACTTGAGGTGGGATTCTGTTCCAAATGTGTGGTAACCTCTGGGAGACAAATCTGTCCCTCCAGCAGGTTTTATTAATATTACACACCAGGTTAAGGTCTTTTGAGTGAGTAAGCTGTATACCATTTGACTTGCAGATATGCACCATTTCCAATAAAGCAGCATCAGAGATTGATATGCTATATATCAATATATCGTATATAGTTAATTTCTTTGTGCCCTTACCTTACTTTTGCCATCTTTTATATTTTGTGCTCTATCCCTTCACTCTTCCAGTATTTTCTTCATCTTGTTACTCTAACCATTCCTTCCTATTGGCTCCTGTACTCTGTATTATTTTATCAGTTATTGATTCATTGCTTTCATCACACATTTTATAACTTGCTTGCCTGTCGTTTATATTTGTCCAGGCTGAGACTGAAATAGATCCGTTTGGATCAGTGCTCTATCCCAGTTACCAAACTGAATGAATAAATGAAGGAATAAATAAATGTGACGGTGTCCCTGTTAAAGTTATTCACTGTGCTTATGTTCTCTGTGCTAGCCTTCCAGAGTTGAAAGTTATCTTGCATATCGAGTTCAGTATTAGTGTTAATTATAGAAATAATTACAAACTGTATAAGAAATATAAAGAAAAGCAAAAAGTGAATGAACAGAGAGGTTTTACAGCCACTGATTTTAAGCAGCAATGATATTATGTGAGAGAAAAATATTTTTAATATTTAAAGGAAGAAAAGAAGACAGGAATTCAAACAGATTACTTTGATGCGTACACCTCCTGTATATATTGCAGTAAACTTTTTGAATTCAGAGACAGCCCTAACACAGTGCACCAACATGAAGACATGCAGTACCATAGACGATCTCTGACGCCATGCTACATGAAATGAGGCAGTCCGGAGTAGAGACATATGCTAATTAGACATGTGTCCTCTTCCCAGAATCACCTTCAGAAAGGCATGTACAAGCCAAGGGATTAATTTCTCAGACAAGTAGTTCAACAAGAACACACCTTTCACATGGCAGAGGAGGTAAATACTGGGAATTGTAGTAGTAAGGGAGAGTCGAGAGGTGTATGAGTGAATGTATGCATGGGGCTGCATGTGAGAGTGTGTTTATGCATGTGCGTCTGCCTGAGAGATTGCATAAGGAGGTAGTGGGGGATGAGGTGAGTGCATGTGTGTGTGTGTGTGTGCGTTTGTGGTAGAAACATTATGCCTAGGACTACACAATGTGGTTGCAGCAGTTAACTACCATGAAGTGCAGTATTTAATTGTGATTCAGAAACATGCAAATGAGCCAGTAATGAGATCCTTCCTCATCAAGTATTACATGTTAGTGATTTGCAAAATACCATGAAGTGGGAGCAGGGTAACTCTTGGTAAACCTTTTAATGAATCCCCAGAACTGTGTATGCTGGAAATGGAATTTATTTATACTATTTATAATATTAACAAAATGCACATGGTATAATCATTAGAAATAAGGGATTATATGTTGAAAATAAAAGCATGATCTTATATCTTTAAAACATTTACATTTATTGTAGTTTAGTAATGCCTTATTTCACATTTTCTTAAATATTTCATATTATCAATGTCTCTAATTTTATGTAGCATGCTAGTCCAGGATGCTGGGACAATTTTAGAGAGGGATTTTTCAGTTGTAGAAAGGTAGAAGAACAAAAGGATAATCCAAATTGAAAATGCACCAGCAGTGGAACGAAGCACGGCTCCTTCGTTCATAAATGACACACGTAGACTTTCAAATAAAACAAACTATGTTTAATAAGGTTAGCAGTTTCACCACCCACTTAGTGGCTTCATCAGACCATACATACAAAATATAAAAGAAGGCAAATATATACTTACAAATTTAGTTCATTTACAGGCGCACTTGATTAATAATAAGATACAAGTCAGTCCAATGCCACAGTGCGTAATACGTAATACGCAAGAGTTACAAGATCACTTAAAGCAACATTTAGTCAAAAAGTGTAATAATGACATTACCATTCAAGTAACACAAACTCAAACTAAAAAATGTGCTAAATAACCAAAACTAACAGTAGGACTAACCCTAAATATAAATATAATTATAATAAATGCATATATGAGAATGAAAAATATAAAACACTTTTAAAACGCTAATATAACTAAGCGAATAAAACGAATAAACAAAAACCACCCTATTAAACTGTATTACTTCCCTAATAAACATATTATGGAACTATTTTTACATTATTATGAATGAATATATGTATATAAAAACACATTATTGTCTAATAGATATATAGTAATAAATGACATAATAAAATACATGCGAGAAGGAAAAAACATATCTAACTATATGTTTATACATATATACATATATATATATATATATATATAGATATAGATATCTGTAAAATATGTATGAACATGAATATAACATTGTCTAATCATACCAATGAAAGTCTAGTGTACCCAATCATTAATTTATAATCTAAGATCCCCCCTGGCATCTAAAATGGGTTTAACAGATACTTTTCCATTTAGCCCAAATCCTTTGTCTGCTCTATATTTGTGTATCCACCTAAGTTCGCACCTCTCAATCCTATTTTTCAGGTCCCCCATCCTGTTTCCCACTTCAACCTGCTCTAACACAAGGAATAAAAAATTATGTATGCAACCAGTTCCCTGTATATATTTAGATAAAGCACTCACATTATCCTGTAACCTAATACTATTGACATGCTCTCTTATCCTTTCATGAAGTGTGCGGTTAGTCATTCCCATATAAAAGTAGGAACAGCAGCTACACTGAGCTAAGTAGATGACATTCTTGCTACTGCACTCAGCTCTCACCTTTAACTTGTATACTTTGCCTGTCCCTGGAGGATGGAAAGAATAATCTGTTCTAATGTATATACATCGATTACATTGACCACAGGGTTGTGTGCCAAACATATCCCTCTCTAACTCACTGTTTTTATTTGGATAACAAAGCATCCTTTTCAAGTATTTCCTATTCTTATAGCAGAATCTAGGTTGTTCGCCAACAATCTTTTTAATTCTATCAACAAGTGCCAGTGTTTTTTAAATATCTCATATGTAAGTATACATTTGCCTTCTTTTATATTTTGCATGTATGGTCTGATGAAGCCACTAACTTGGTGGTGAAAGCGCTAACCGTATTAAACATAGTTTATTTGAAAGTCTACGTGTATCATTTATGAACGAAGGAGCCGTGCTTCATTCCACTGCTGGTGCATTTTCTATTTGGATTACGTTTCATGTGCAAGTTTAAACTTACTGAACTTAATGGAAAGGCTTCCCCTGGCTTTAAATGGGTAACTTGTCTTAATGATGGTCACTGGAGGATGAAAGATGAATAAATAACATTCTAACTTCTGTGATTTAGATGAATTTGTGTTTTTTGTAGAAGAAGTAAAATGTTTTTCCTGCACTTTACACTTTTAAGTTGCATTTTTCTACTGCTGTAAGGTCTGTTGTTCTGCATCTGCAGTACTCTTAACTACATTAAATCTACTATTTTCAGTGCTTTTAGGCATCTATTTTTGTGGTTCCCCAACACTTGGGCTCCAAAACAGTCATTTTACATTAAGATGGTCAAAGTCTGCAGTCTTGTTGCAGGAGAAGGCTGATTTCACCTAATTGAGTCGGGAATTGGTGGTGGAAAGCTTATTGAGTGCTTACCTGATAGGGCTGCAGCCATACCTAGTTTAAAATTGCTTTTTTTCTGCTTGTAAATAAGCCTTGCATTTGTCCTACACTGCTCTTCACACAGCAGTGCTTAGTACTGCCCTGTATATACGTCATCACTAAAAGTACTAGTTTCTTTATAAAAACTACCTCTGCAATTTTCCTCAGTCCTGCATTATTCAAGGAGCAACTAGCTGTGTGCAGAGTAGCATTACTACATTTAGTTAGCACTAGATTACATTTTTACAGCCCTCAGAATAATCGTTGGTGAAAGAGCAACTGGTTTGCCAACTGGGCAGCATCACTAGATAGGTTTGCTGCAGATTACACTACATAAGTACCCCCGATTCTTTTCCCTTGTAAGGCACAATATTAAGGACCTGCAACCATGGACAGGCTCTTTCCCCCTGTCGCTTCATCTAGCTTTGTGGACATGGGCATCCAGAGAAAATGTAGCAATTGTCTTGTGTACAATGACAACCAGTTAATTCTGAAACAGATGAATACAGTATGTGAGAGCTGTACTTACTCAATGTCACTGGATGCAAGACTCGCATACAAACAGATGCAAAAAACACCAAACAGGTTGTCAGTAACACACAGCATACACCACACTTACAAAGGACCAGACAAGTACACTTACATGTGCAGGTGCTCACTTGTAACTTACCCAAAACTCAAAGGCCTCTCAGATGCATGCACACAAACAAGACAATTCCCATCACAACACAAAGCTGCATCTCATTATGTTTCATCTACCAAACCATAAGGCATAACACACAAAACCCCAATATTCTGGTCATAGAAGACTCCATTGTGAGACACACGGATGTCCGTCCCACCAGGCTGGATAAGGAAGTTACAGTTAGTGGCCTGTCAGGGGCCACGATTCACCAGATCATGCAAGCACTCAGGTCACTAAATGCTAAGTACCAGTATGACTATCATAGTCCGTGTGGGTATAAATGACCTGAGATGTACCTCCCTGGAGTGTGTGGAGAGAGAGAATGTGTGTGTCACAGGCAGGTATGAGCCTAGCACTGGCAGCATTCTACCATCTCTAAGGATGATGCCACAATACCAGCTGGTACGAGCCTGGCATTGAGCAGCATTCTACACGCACTGAGCAGCATCCTACCATCTCCAAGGATGATGCCACAATACCAGCAGGTACGAGCCTAGCACTGAGCAGCATTCTACCATCTCCAAGGATGATGCCACAATACCAGCAGGTATGAGCCTGGCACTGAGCAGCATCCTACCATCTCCAAGGATGATGCCACAATACCAGCAGGTACGAGCCTAGCACTGAGCAGCATTCTACCATCTCCAAGGATGATGCCACAATACCAGCTGGTACGAGCCTGGCATTGAGCAGCATTCTACCATCTCCAAGCATGATGTCACAATACCAGCTGGTACCAGCCTGGCACTGAGCAGCATCCTACCATCTCCAAGGATGATGCCACAATACCAGCAGGTATGAGCCTAGCATTGAGCAGCATCCTACCATCTCCAAGGATGATGCCACAATACCAGCAGGTACGAGGCTGGCACTGAGCAGCATCCTACCATCTTAAGAATGATGCCACAATACTAATAGACATTGACTGACTTTAATAACTGGCTTAGCTACTGGTGTCATTCCAAAGAGGTCCAGTATTGTCAGCTTGGAAGAACTTGATTGACAGGCCACACTGCTTTGCCAGTGATGGTCTTCACCTGTCACCACAAGGCTGTCTAATATCAGCCAAAACATTATCCACCCCATAGTGACTTTTTTAGGCATTGCCAAACAGACAAATCTTCCAATGTAGCAAAATCTGCTCATGATAAGCTAAAGGTACTATTGCTCAATGCTAGGAGTCTCAAAAAGAAACTACAATGTGTGATAGCACTCCTCACCCTGGAGAATGCTGACATTTGAGCAGTTACTGAAGCATGGTTCAAAGCCAAGGAAAGCACCCTAGCAGTGCACTGCTATAATGCCTTTCAAATGTTCTGAAAACTAAACACACAGCTTCAATGTGTCCCAGCAATATCCTCTGATGCCTCTTAAATAGCTTAAAACAAGACCTATCAGACCCACTAGGATTTTTATTTAACAACAGCCTCCAGACTGGCTTTGTAGAGTGAGGACAGCAACAATCATCCCTCGGCATAAAGGGGGACCACCAACAGTCCTGGAAAATTACAGAACCATAAGCTTGACTAGTCTTATATGCAAGTCCATGGAAAAAATAATCATGTACCTGATAAATAATATTCAAGGGAAACCTCCAAACACTGGAACCAACATAAGTTGGCTTTGTCAAGGGTGTGTCATGACTGCTCAAGTCTGGTGAACTTCTTTGAGAAAGTCACTAGGACCATGAATGAGGGTAAAACAATACATACTGCCTGCCTTGACCTGGCTAAGGTATTTGACACAGTTCCACTTGGATATTATAAATAAACTCACAAAACTGGACATAAATCTCTATGTTACCAGATGGCTAGCCAAATGACTCACAAACAGGATACATGTTGTTATAGTGGGTTAATCCAGATCCGGAAAGAAGTCAATTACTAGTGGTGTACTATAGCATTCTTTAATGGGACCTTTCTGTTTGAAATACACTTCTCTGAAGTCAAGATTAATGTAGAAGGCCTTTGGCTGACTAAGGTTACTGATGACTGCAAGTTGGGGGCAATAACTGAATTCCCCAATGATGTAAACATCCTTCAGAAGGGTCAGAGTCAGATAAATGGTTGGTGTCAGCAGAGCTAGAACATGGTCAAGAGGGACCCTAGGCAGAGTAGTGGATCAGCCCCTCCCCCTCTGCCAGGTAACACTCCCTCCAGCCATTCCAGTGTCCTATTACTTGGCTATTTCTTGATTTACCATAAATACTGTTCAAACCTGTCAGTGTGCGTACTATTTTCTTTTGTACTTCTACAATGGTTAGAGATATTTAAAAGTTTTAGTTCAAATGTTATATCACAAACACTGATAGCCATTTGCTAAACAAAACAGTAGTCTCAGAATGAAAACAGACTTGGCATGAACAGTAAGCTTCTCTGCCCTTGAAACTCATTAATTGAAATGGCATTGAAACCTACATTTAAAGAAAATACATCTGACTGGTGGTGGAGTAAGTTTACCTTTGAGCCGTTTTCAAATCATAGGCCCCTTGCACACATTTTTGGACCACACATGTGAATCTGTTCTTTGATGCACCAATCTGATTGTATTAAATTATATTCCTTTAAAATACGCCACAGCTTGTTAGAGTGTGTTTTAAATTTACAGGTTTTAACATTTTTCCAGTAAGCAATGAAACAAAATGTATGAACCAATAAGGGTTGTCAACTACCCACTGCAGAACATTTCAACCACAACAAGCCACTCAAACTTCTGTCATTATAATCCACCATTATCAGTCAATATACACAATCTCTGCAGAAGTAAAAGTCATCTGAATAATTCCACATAAAAGAGATCTATAACTAATGAAGAGGTTGCTGCTGGCAAACAACTTTACATTTCAGTATTTCATGTATGAATTTAGTGCCTGCTGCCCTTGAAGAATAAAGTGCACATGTTACATAAAAAAAAAAACAGTAAGCTGTTAATATTACAAGTGGGAATGGTGGTCAAACCACCAACAGGTTCATAATTATTAGCTATCACATCCAAAGCAGGGCACACTCAGGAAGTTATAATGCTCCCTTCCCATCTTATAGAAGGCATTGCAATATCAGCACTTCTACATGGTGTGGGAGTAGAACCCACAGCTTTCTGCTCAAGAAGCAAGTATGCTACCTGTTGTGCTACTAACACAGCTTTTAAAATTTATAGCACAAACACTTATGATGGCCATTTGCACAGAAGTTTAACAGTCTTTGTAAATGCCCAGGAGCTCAACAGTGCTGGAAAATGCACACGTTCACTGAAAACAGCCCTCACTGATGACAGTTTGGCAGTTGGTGCACAGGATTCAGTCTCTAGGGTCCTGTACTGAAGGCACAGGGTTTTATCCTGAATGAGTTAACTAACCTGCCATTCCTAACTTGGGCATTTTATACAGACAAACACAGTCTGATTCATCTTGAATGCGCATGTGCTGTCCGAAGGACGCACACTGCACATGTCCTTAAGAGTGCATCATACTAAGGGTACACTCTATGTCCTGAAAGAAGAAATGTAATGCATGCACAGTGTGATCTTAAAGAAGTGTAAGTTTTTGTGGCATCCCCCAGCTAGTGGGTCCCCCCAAGCCAGTGGGCCATAGGCAACTGCCTATATCACCTAGTGCTGAATCCGGCTCTGGGTGCCAGAGTCATGGGCTAAACCTAAATGCAAAAAAATGCATAATCATACCCTGCCTCTGCAACTTGTAACATTAATAGCAGTGGACTCAAAGGTGAGATATCTGGATACACACATAGCTAGTAGCCTGAACTATGAAGAAGCCCTTCTAGTTGGCACAGTATATAAGTAAAGGCATGGCATCCAGATCCAAGAAAGTTATAGTACCACTTTACTCAGCCCTCATCAGACCAATAATAGAGTACAATGCACCTTTTGGCATGTACATAATCAGGCACATGAGCAGCTGGAGTAGCCTCATAGGTTCCTTACAAAAACAATACAGGGTGTAAACATGTCCTAAGCAGATGGCCTAAAATCCCTACCCCTCTACTGTCTCCTACCGACTACTAAGGGGTGGCCTATGCCTAACCTATAAGGCACTCCCAAATCTAGCCCCAATGTAACTATTACACATTCATAATACAAACTGCATGAGGGCCACTTGATCTACATATCTAAACCTGGCTTGTGACATGAAGAAAACATACTGGAGAGAGAGATGCGCGTCTCTGATTACCGCTAATCTGGTACAAGTAAGGCAGAGCCCATCCCTGACCCTCTTCCAATGGAGAATCAAACTCACACCTTGTTGGTGCCCATGTCCCTTATGAATAAGGGCAGTCTGTAAAATACTCAAAGGCACAGGCACAAACCTAAGCCATCCCAGAAAATCAGGTAAAATTCAGATAATAATGTCTAGGCTTGAAAGGGCCTAGACATTATTACTGGCCGTTAGCCTAGTAATCTCCTATGAAGCTATGAAACTATGACAGAGGGGGTATAGTCTGTTCCTAAGATGAGTACATTTATGGAGATTGATCATCTGGTTTCAGAAAAAAGTGGGTGAGTAAATTTGCATGTCAGTTTTAATTGTTTCAGTAATGTCTCTGTTTTGCCTCTCTGTTAGAAAGAAAAGACTTGCCATATGGGAGTATGCCAATGAATGTGTTTTTCTGGGTGAAAGAGGGGGGGAAAGGTTTCATCTTCAAGGTTTAGTATTTAGTTTTTGTAGAGTTCTGAACCAGAATGCTGTGGTTTTAGCATTTACTTCCTTGTGATGTACTGAATATCTACAAGGGGCCCAAAGGGCAAAGGCCAATAGAAAGGTGGTATGCACTGTCTGATAGTAGGGCTGTTTAAACCTTTGTGGAATTCAGGGCATTTAAAACGTGGTCAAATATAAGCCAGCATTAAGATTTTCAAAGATGAAAAGCTTAACATTTACCTTAAGTGTATGTACTTGCAAATGACTAAACAGGTATTTTAATAACAGCATTAAAGAAAATGTCAGTGTCCTGTAATGTGAACCCAGGTATATTGGAGGGTCCAGAACATCTGCCACTTTTAATCCAACCACTGAAGACAACATTCTGGAGTAGCTTTTATTTATTCGGCTGAAACAGTTACTATGAATTTCCTGATTGTCTCATTTGCCCTGGTTCTTTGATACATCAGCAGTGTGTTGGCAATCCATGTCCATTTTAGTAATTAAAATACACTATATATCTATGCTTACGGATTTTCTAGCAATAAGCAGGTGCCTAGCATTCTGTCTTGACATAAGTGAGACACGCGCGAGCACACACACACACACACACACACACACACACACACACACACACACACACACACACACACACACACACCACACTTCCTTTGTTATCATGAGTCCCAAAGTCCTAGAACTTAAGCTGGAAGCTTGGGGGAGGGTTGAAAGCATAAGTGTTGAATAAAATGAACACAGCTGTACATGTCACTGAGAGCACTGCGACCTATATTTTATTCTCCTTCAGCCTGGGCTTTAGCATCATTTAATACAGTGTCCTCCTTTCCCCAGTCTCTATGCATTCATTTGTTCAATTTGAATATTTAATGTTTTCCTTCTTGCATTACTTCACACAATATTAATATTATCCATCTGACAGAAAGCACAACCTGCTTCTTCATTAAAGACCTAAAAAACAAAGCTGTATACAGAGCATTCAGAAAAATAAAGAATGCAAATACCCTAGCCCAACTACACACACACTTTCTTTACTAATTTAGTTATGACAACCGTGTCAAAGTTTAAATAAAAATGGAAAAAAAGATATTGGTCAAGAGATAAAGAATATAATTTAATAAAAAAAAATTCTTCAGACATGATGTTGAAAATTATGTGCATATATATATATATATATATATATATATATATATATATATATATATATATAGAAAGAGGCAAACATTTTCTACACCTGATGAGCATCCCTTGCTTAGATATTGCTCTTATTGGGTCAATTCTTTCATTGTTTGTGACACAGCTGGTAGCACGTCCTTAATGCAGAAGACTGCTGGTTCTATTCCTATCAGAGAGCTCCTTCGCTGACACTGCAGTGCAATATAAAGGGGGTGCTGCACTTCTGACTGTGTTATCCTTCAGATGAGATATTGAACTGAGGACCCACCAGTCTCTGTTGGTGGAAGTAAAAGATCCCACAGCACTTATTGAGAAGAGTAAGGGAAGTTACTCGATCCCCTAGCAGTATAAAAGCCACCTTGGGTCTCCCCTTAAAAAGAGAATACTAGCCTAGTGGAACTAACCCGGTTAAGTAAAGGATTAAAAATAAATAAATAAATAAAAAAAAATGAGTATATACATTGAGTCTGTTTCTGTGACCTGTTGACAGAGTTTTTGTTTGTAGTTTTTTTTTTTTTTTTTTAGTATTTTGAGTTTGTGATATTTCCCTTGAAGTCTATACACAGAGTTATCTAAATCTCGCTCGCTTACTAAATAGTACTAGTAACAGCAGGTAGTAGAAAATATAGTGTGTCACTGTTCTTTCTATGACTAGTCTGAAAGCGTAACGTTATAATCCATTAAATAGTTATGCACTTCTCAATAAACTGTTGATATAAAAGTTTTGCAGGCATCAGGCTTGCAGATGCTATCTTAGGTCATTAACATGATACTGCAGCATGGGGAGGGGCATATATGGTTTTAGACAGTAAAGGATACAACTATTACCATGCAGGCATTCCATGACACAGCTCAATTTCCTTAATGTTCTGTGAGCCATTAATTGCACCTACATTGCAATCGAGGTCCCACCTGCCCCACGTGGCATCCAGTACATCAACCAGAATGGCATCAGCTCCATCATCTGCCAGGTGGTATGCAATGCAGAATGTATCATGCACAATATGACTGTGTACCACCTTGGAAATTCCCATGATTCCAACATCTGGCATGTTTGGGACCTCTACATTATTTCAAATAGGGTGGCTTCCCACAGGGTCATCTAGTTAGTACTTGCACACACTGCCAGGTACATAGGCCAGGTTATGCAGATCCCATTAAAGAAGACAGCTGTCCAGATATAATGGCATCCAGCATTGTGTGTTGAAGGAGGTGCTTGGATATGCCACAGAAGAGTGGATGATGACCTCACAGCTATAAACCAAGATAAACACAGCACAGAATAAAACTGACGCATATATTAACACTCACAAGCTATGCATTACAGTGCATTGACTGGTCATGATATGCATTAAACAATTCCCTGCCCATACAAGCCAAACTGGTAGGTAAATTACAGTCATCAGCATTTGCTCAGGTGGAGTATGGCACAGTGACAGGTAATGCGATAGCAATGCTTTCATATGGATAAGGAGTACAGTAGGTGGATCCGGTAATCATTCAAGTAGATGCGAAGTTGGACAGAGTCAGATATTACCTACTTCAGTATCAGAATGTAGCTTTCATGCTGTGAATGTAAGCCAGGTGTACTTTATGGCCCTGCAATTTCAGGGATGGTATAGCACTTTTGGGTACATGTACAGAAACCCCATTTTTGGTTTCCTATATTGGAAGAAGATAGCTGGGTGTCTTCCATGATCTCAAGTTTGGCCACTCTACCGGCCAGCAGGAGATGGGGGTGTTTTGGAACTGCGTGAATCAGAACATCTGCTTTGGTAAGGTGTCCAACAGGAGAAATCACATCAGCCTTATCAACCACAACCATTGGTCTGGCCACTCCCAAGAGTGGTGGTTGTCTTGTCCAGGGGTGATAGTGATGAAGTCTCTGCAGCAATGTGTTCCATCTATGTGAGCCCAGCTTGTGATATATCAAGCATCACAATGTGTGTCATCTATGTGAGCCTAGCTTGTGATCTATTAAGCATCGCAATGTGTTCCATCTATGCGAGCCCAGCTTGTGATGATCTATCAAGCATCACAATGTGTTACATCTATGTAAGCCCAGCTTGTGATCAAGCATCACAATGTGTTCCATCTTTGTAAGCCCAGCTTGTGATGATCAAGCATCACAATGTGTTCCAGCTACGTGAGCCCAGTTTGTGATGATCTATCAAGCATCATAATCATGATCCTCTTTGGTATAATTTGCAGAGGCACAATGGATGCTATTTGCCGTATGCCTTATGGATGTACCAGTGGAAGCTGTGTCAGCTACCAATGACCTCAGCATACACATTTACCATGTCACATAGCATTTGCTGCAGGTCATACTTAATACAAACATTGCATATCCACAGTCTGGCCACACAACACACTCACCATCTCTACCATTGTGTGCAGCGGCTGTTTGTGCCTGGATCACTGACCTGCAGATTGGCTGATTGATGGCACATGTTTTACCCAAGTCAGTGTAAGACTTAGGTTCATAGCAGAGAAGGACACTAACATGACTGTCTGCTATTGTGAGTGCACACATACACTGTAGGCAGTAAGGCTGAAGGATGTAGTGGTGACTCCCGTGTAAGTTGTGTGGAGTTTACACTGACAGAATGTCCAGTGCTTAACATATGTGATGTTGGAGGTTTAGTCTGCCTCTCCGCTGCCACCTCATATTTGGGGGACAGTGTCACTGAGTCATCTAACAGCTCTATGTGCATGTTGCCATCACATTCTGCCATGTGTTGTCCTACTGTACTGGTCTCTGAGTAGAACTTGTGAAAGGTTAAAGACAACATACCTGCGGCAATCCTGAATATATACCCCATCCCATTGCACATATAGTGGTCATGTTTATTACATGACTAACATATAGGCACATACATTGATAAAACTGAAGAACAGATATGCATTAGAGTTCAGATGAATAACTTCTAACATTTGGTTCAATGTACAACTTGAAATGTACCTGCTGTTACTAATCTAGTGAATTCACTACAGACACTCAGCAAGTATCTCCTGCCCAGGTCCAACATCCAAGCTTCTGACAGGTATAAGGGCTCACTTCCCTTGCCCCAGATAGGGTTACCAGGAAATTTTCCAGCTATGTGAGCTGCTTCTGTATTGGTAGTCTATCTCCTATGGCAGACTTGTCCTTGGCATGTCTTTTGTGTTAGTCTTGGCATAAGGTATCATATTGCTGACCTTACGATGCACCTGCATGAGTGTTTCTTTATGCCCCTAGCAGCATTGATGTCCTGCACTCCTCCCATCTGCATTTGGTCAGAGCAAGCCTTGTTCGTTTTACCTTTGTGTGGATGCACCTGCCATGTGTGCATAGGTCTGCAGTACCACCACCATCTCCTGGGTGGTGATCTTTTCCATTCATTGATGCTCTCTCTTTGGCCTATGGCAAGACATGTAAACCTAGGAGTTACATGTGTATGTGTGTGTGTGTGTGTGTGTGTGTGTGTGTGTGTGTGTGTGTGTGTGTGTGTGTGTGTGTGTGTCTGCCCTTGGCTGACTCCTATGTCTTCCTCCATTTCATAGCCCCATACCCATCTCCTTTTGTGTAGTGACATTTACACTCTGTCCTGTAATGACAGCAGCAAAGAGCATGTTACTGGTACCCGCATTCTTCCAGCACTGTGCTAACAGCCTAAAGTGGTGTGCACATCCTATGCCTGTCCATTCCCTGAGTAAACATAGTTTAGCCTTAACCTTTGTAAGAGGCCATTGCTTCCTATGTGAATGTGTTGCAGCCTCTTCTCACAGGGCACAATGTGAACCACCCATAGGACATTTACCCGAGCAGCTCTTCTGTTATCTCACCCACTATTGTTTCCTAACTGCCCCCGTTATTGCTGTGTCCCACAGGCGTGCTGTGCAGTGCAGAGGTACAATCCCAGGTATCTTGTTTTTTCACTATGCCTATTATCACAGTGTAACATCATCTTCACTGAAATCCTATTCCTAACTTGCTCATATTAATACATTCTTCTGCAATATGGCAACCATAGTATTCATCATGCAAAAATAGGCCTTACAGTATGGTGGTAATATAGCACAATCATCTCTGAATCACTGCCATAAGACATTGTGCAACCACAACAACCAACACTAGCATGTTCATCCCAGCCCATCCAGAGCTAAACAGAAATATACACACTATGCTTGTTTGTGAAGCATGTGAAGCCTACAGAGCTGCAACTGTGCACTAGTGATATGTTTGTTAGCACACAAGTGCATATCCTATGATGTCAAAAATGTTTTGTGGTGCATATGAGGCTACCATTTCACTGCTCATCATGACCAACAGAATGGACATGACTTCTTCCAGTGCTAGGTTTTGAGGGCTTCTGCACGATGCAATTAGAAAACCAAGATATTCTATATATATACTGCACAAAGACTATCAAGATGTACCTGCTGCAGAAGGACTACCAGTGGCTCCTGCCAGACAGGGACTAAGAGGGGAGCCTGCTGTACAGGAACTATGAGGGGCACCCACTACACAGGCATTATCAGATGCATCTACTACAAAGTGACCATCAGGCATACCTGCTGCACAGGGACCATCAGGCGTACATGCTGCAAAGGGACTATGATGGGCACCTGCGGCACAGAGACTACAAAGGGTACCTGCTGCACAGAATCTATCAGGGGTACCTGTTGCACTGGGACTATCAGCCACACCTGCTGACTATCAGGGGCACTTGCTGCACAGGGGCTACAAGGGTGTAATTGCTCTACAGCAATCAGGTGCACCTGCTGCACAGGGACTGTTAGGCATACCTGCTGCACAGGGACTGTTAGGTATACCTGCTGCACAGGGACTACAAAAGGCACCTACTCCACAGGAACTATCAGGTACACCTACCGAACAGTGCCCATCAGATGTATCTGCTGCACAGGGGCTGTCAGGTGTATCTGCTGCACAGGGACTACAGGTACACCTGCTGCATAGAGACTATCAGGTGCATCTGCTGCACAGGGACTATCAGGCACACATGCTACACAGGGACCATCAGGTGCATTTGCTGGGCTATTGCAATCACCATTATATAAAGTGTATGCCTAGTATCAGCTTGCCAGGGTGTAAGTGATGTGACTGGCATCAGCCACTTTGGCTAGGTGTGCACACATGGCTATAGTTATATGCAGAGGCACCACCCTGACGTGCTCCATTAGTGGGATGGAGAGGTTAGAGATAACGTACTGTCCTTTTATAGTAAGATCCTTTATATCAGAATTTTGTTTTGGCTATTGTCTGCTTTTTGTTTGCCTTTTTTGACAGTGTCACAATATACTGAATCATCCTGAATTTCTTTTGCAGTGGCCAAAGAGAGATACCTATATCAGGAGGCCTGAGGGTGGCTGTCCCATCAGTGGCATATATATATATATATATATATATATATATATATATATATAGATATATATATATATATATATATGTGTGTGTGTGTGTGTGTGTGTGTATATATATATATATATATATATATATATATAGTCATTCTTTTGTTGTTTTTCGTAATGGAATATTTTATTTCAAATAATTTTTTCTGTCAAAAAACAAGAAGCAAGGGTTCTTACTTCTAGTCAAAATAAGTTTCTCGAAGAATACCTCACAGGACGAGACAATGAGGAAGGAAGTGCAATCTTTAACTACCATGCAGGAGTTGCCTTTAAAATTTGATAAGATGGACAATAAACTGGACTCAAAGAGAAATGCTCAAAGCAGATGAAACAATTACAAGAACTAATAATACAACAAAAGTCTCAAATTGCTGATGTGGAAGAGAGACATTATATGACATGGAAGGCAGACTTACAGAACAAAAAATTCAGCTTAATTTTTCCCATACCTTTTAATAAGTCATCTCACTCTAGCAGCATGCTTGCCTACCAAAACCAAAGTAAAGTTTCCCTGCTGTCCTGCCTCCAAGAAATCATTTGACTTTAACCCCTCTGCAACAGAGTTGCTCTGGACACACAAGAAGGGATGACAAAACAAAAGCTCAACTTTTTCAAGTGCATCCCAAACCAAAGAAAAGTTTCCCTGCTGTCATGACTCCAAAAAAATCATTTCCCTTCACCCACTCTGCATCAGGGTCACTCTGTGCACATAAGAAAGGACAAAAAAACAAAAGCTCAACTTTTAAAAGTGCATTTAGGTTACTATCCTTAAGTGTTAGTTGCTCAGTCTGCATCTCAAGCTATTAAATACTGGTGAGCATGCTGCTAGCAACACTTTTAGAAGGAACCACGGCTGTCTAATCTTCTCTCTCAACCTTTCCTCTATCTTCTGTCCTTCTCTCCTTAAACTCCTCTTGACTCCACAATGCTGACCTGACTAGCTAGCAACTGTCAACTGAAGCCTCTAACACTATAGAAAGACTCCTGTGCTAAACTATACAGGGTGTAATTCTTCAGCTAAACACATTGTACCACTTTTTCTTTTTATTCTGGCCATTATTCTCCTGCTTGTAACAGGTAGTTTTACCAGCATTGCCTACTTGAACTGTAATATGACTGCAGGCTGTAACCTCTTCCCTTACAGATAACTTCTCAAACTGTTCCTCACACCTGGTTATACCTTGCTTACCATTAACTGTTTCTGCAATACTGATTGTTTTATTTGCTGAAAACACTGCTCTAGAGGTCTGGCTCTACCCACTCTGTTTGCTCTAGTTTCACTCTGGTTCACTCCGCTCCCCTACCCTGCCCTTATTCTCACCCACCCCCACACTTTCAGTACATTTATAACTGTCTACTTCCCCTCCCCTTAGTACCTCCCATTCTACCATTCCCCCAACAATTATGCTCTCTCCTGCTACCTCCTTTCCACCCACCATACCTAAATCACTCCTCTGTCAATCTTCCTGGACCTCTACACTCCTCTCTCTCCAACTCCAAGCAATCAATAACTCACAACCCCCTCTTTGCCAGACAACAGCCTTTCATTACTCTCCCTTCAACTGACTTATCATCTAAGCATATTTACATTCTCCTCAAATTTTACCACTCTTTACTTTCTACCTTTACCACAAATCTCTAACAACTCCCTCCCCTAATTTACCCCACCCCCACCACTTACTAACTTACCTCTTCCTCCTATCCAATCCTACTTGCTACCTTTTACTCTTCTCCCTAACTCCACCTGCCAAATATCCCCTCTCTGAACTTCCCTTAGCCAATCACTTTCCATATCACTTTACCTATTACAAGCACACAACCATACTCCAGTGTGCCTTCCACACTATCCAGCCACACCTTGCACACTCTCCAGTATTACTTCCCATTCCAACATGATCCTTACTTTTCTATCCACATCACTACTTCTCCTCTTAACCTACCTCTCCTCCTATTACAACAACATAGGTCCTCAGCACTCTCCACCTACCTCCACTCACATTACCAATCACACCCTAAACCACCAGTCACTCACTATATCTTCATCACTATTTCCTACTTCAAACTCACTTCTTCCCATGATCAAAACATCTCCCCACTCCACTTTTCTCTTAAAAGTTAAGTACAGATAGTACTCACTACATCTGTCCTGCCCAACCCTACTTCATCACCACATTACTTTACTTCTTTCTGGGGATACTCCTCAACCCAGGTCCCGTCTTCCATCCCACCCCTTCTAATCCAACCCCTCAACCCACATAGCATCACCCAAACTCCACCAATAAACACTTATCTATTTTCTCTATAAATATTCAAAGCATTCAGAACAAAATAAGTGAATTCCATGGTTAGAGGGCTCTACCCTCTCCTGACATAACTCTCGCAGAAACCTGGCTCAGACCCAATATCTCCAACAATGAATTCCTCCCCCCAACCCCCCCACCAGTTATAATACCTTACAACTTGATTGACCACTCAAAAAAGGAGGTGGTGGTGCTGTCATTATATTTGCTGATCATCTGAATCTTTCCCCTCTATCCAATCCTCCCCCAGTATCTCACCTTACTGAACTTCTAGCACCAAACTGCAAACTTAATGACCACATGATGCTTAGCTTTGCTATCTGCATTCCTCCAGGAGACAATATTCCTTTACTTGAACATACCCCTCTCCTAGTTTCCCACAACATTCCCAGTGAAAACCATCCTAGGCAATGTCAACATGAATTGGCTATCTCTAACCACTAAGTCAGCCACCTCTTTCATTAACTTACACAGATTCACCCAACTTATTACAACTTACACACTACTACAAACCAACCACACTACTACAAATCAACCAAGTCTAGTAGAATAATTGACTGGATAAAGCCAAGACCATTATCATCCTACCTCTTTGCCTGACTCCATTAATGAACGCTCACATTAGATCTCCCAAATTTCTAAACTGCCACAATCTCACCAACTTTAAAAACATGCTCTCTTCCATTAACTGGACTTTCCTTTGTGAACTTCCTCTTGACAATGCACTTCATAAATTTAACTCTATTTTTCTGAACATCCTAAACTCTATCGCCCCCCTCAGAGTCGAGAGTGTAAAATCACTTTTCTCTCCTTGGCTAACCCAGTCTATATGAACTCTTATGCATAGAAGAGATAATACCTGGAAATGTTCCACTAATACTAAATCCCCCACCCACCTACAAACTAACAAAACACTTTGAAACCTTACTAAAAACATTTATACCATACCTATTCACAAGAGTGGTAATTCCACAGACCTTTCTAACTACTAATCTATAGCTATACTGTCCCCTCACTCAAATTCTAGAAGAATGTGAACACAGGTAATTGATGGACTACCTTATCCAAGAAAACCTACTCACCCCCATCCAATATGGCTTCTGCCCCAACCACAGGATCTCCACTGTCTATTTCCTTTACTCACTCAATATCCCAAGCCAGAGACAAAAACAAACTAGTTTTCTATTTCTAGATCTCGCCAAAACTTTTGACACTCTCTCCCCGCTTGTTCCTCTCCAAACTATCCACTCTGAAACCCTCTCCCTCTATCATCTCCTGGTTGTTCAGCTACCTCTTTGACAGACTGCAGTCCATTAAATGGCTTTGTGCACATTCTCCCTTCCTCCTCATCACTATGGGAGTTCAAGGGTCAATCCTTGCTCCACTGCTATTTAAAATCTTCACTAACAACCTCCACACTTCCTCTCCTCAGTCTTCTCTTATTCAGTATGCTGATGACACACTCCTACTCAAAACTCATTTAACTCCACAGAAAACTGGTTCTTCAGCAATCAATTTATACTAAACCCCGAAAGACCAAACTACTTTTCTAACCTAAATCTCTCTCCCTGTGTAAACCCACCTTCACTATAACTTTTCTCAATGACACTATTATCATTGTAGAAACACAGAAAATTGCTTGGGGTCATCATAGATGACCAACTTAAATTTGACCTACATGTTCACAGTTGCATTAAATAACTCAACAAAAACTTGGACTAATTTATAGAAAGTAAATATTCCTTACAAAGGAGTCCCAAATCACACTTACCCATGCCTATCTTCTCCCAAGCCTCCTCTATGGTTTCCAAGTCTTAACTAATATCCAATCCACTCTAAGCTTGAAACCACCTACAACAAAATAGAAGGTTTGCAACCAACCCATCCTCAAACTCTCATCACTGTCAACCCCTCAGTATTTTAAACTGGAAAGAGTTCCCTAAACAACTTCTCTTTTCACAACTACTTGTCATTCACTCCATTCTCAATTAACCCTCCTTTTGCCCTGACATTTCTTCTATCATCTCTCAATATACTCCAGCCAGATACCTCAGGAGTGCTGAACAAAACCTCATATATTATATATATAAAATGTGGCCAAAAAAATCTATCAGCCAAGACCTATGCAGTTACTTTCCAGCCTATCCTAGGACCAGCTCCATTAGCAATCAGAGAAATGAGCAATACTCCAGCTTTCAAAAAGATCCTCATGGAAACACTTATATAGCACATGGAGAAGTCACTGTAAAAACACTCCATGAACTTTCTTCAGATAACCTCACCCTGCTATCACTTAATCTCAGTCCTCACTACCTTCCTTACCAACTCCACTTCTACACCCAGTAATGACACATCCTCTTATTAACTACTTATAAAATTGTTTCCTAGTTTTGCATCTTGAACTAGACTATTTCTCAGTAACAGCTCTATTTACTTAGTCAAACTTTGTTACTGTTCTTCACTCAATGATGTTGCTAATTATTTTGATGTAAGATATGTTCTCTAAAAATGTCATACTGTACTTTATTTTTCATCTTTAAAATATGTTTACTATACTTAAACTATTGTATTTTAACTTTATGATGATGTGGAGCTTTTCTCTGAAGGCCTCTGCTGAAAAAGGGCTCTTGCTCAGTCAGACTTTCTTGGACAACAAATGTCAAATAAATAAATAAATGTTCTCACTAAGCAAAATAGATGACATAGAAAACAGTTCTAGAAGAAATAACTTGCATATATATGGACTCCTAGGAAAAAAATGAAGGAGACAATATGGTAAATTTCCTTACATCCCAGGTGCCAAATGTTTTAAATTTACCAGTGTCTCTTTCTTATGGAATCAAAAGATCCCATAGATCTTTAGTTTATTAAATGTGAAGTAACATTTAAAGAAAAATTTGAGATGAATAATAGTAAGATTTTGTTCATCCCAGGATAAAAAATTAGTCCTGAAAACTGCATGGTCAAACTCACAAGTTAAGTTCAAAGACATTATAGTAAGATTTGACAATGATTACCCAGCAGAAGTAATCTCTAAAAGAAAGGAATGCTTGCCTTTAATAAAAGAACTGAAAAAAGAGACAGCTTAAAGTTCATTTACTGTTTCCTGCAAGATTAAAAATTTTCTTCACTGAAGGTCCCAAAACTTTTGACACACTGGATGCAGCTGTGTCTTTTTTGTCAACCAACAAAACTTTAGATCAAATGAAGAAATGGATTGGGCTAGTTTTTCATTAAAGTGTCAAGCAGAAAGGAATGACTGGGGTATAACAGACAAGACAAAAAACTAAGGGACAAATAAACGTCAGATTCTGTTTTCTATACTTCTTTTATATTACACAGATTTTACTCAAATGGAATTACTTTTTAGTAAAATGTCAAATGTACATAGTAACCTGAAATATACAGCAAACTTAATATCTTCTATTCAAAAGAAATCAATTCCAGAGAAAAAATATAAAAGCATTTTATTCTTGTTTAGTTTACTTTGCTAGTAACATGATTTCAAATAATGCATGAACAAGTGCTGTAGACTGAATATTTGTTTTATTAATAATACTTAGCAGGAGACTGCCTTAATACTAAAGTTTCATCCTTTTTTATAAGAAGAACAGAAAGTGTCTAAAAGATTAATGAAAAATTTTGTTTAATGCATTATATATCACTGCATGTTTGACATAGTGCAGTTATAGAGAAATTAACAGCTTAAAGAAAAAGGAAGGCGTTAACTTAATCACTACATTCATATTCACTATCATATAGAACAAATGAAATTTTAAATAGTCTATTCATTATAAATTGTGTGCTTGTTTTGCTGCCTTTTATATATGAAAGTAGTTGGATATGGGTTTTATTCGTGTTGTCACACATTAGAAGTTAATAGGAATAAATATAACAGCTCTAAAAGTGGTTTCAGATAAGAACAACTTTTATTTAAATGCAAAACAATCTAACTTACTTAAGATACTCTATGGGGGGCTGGGGCAGCTGTTAGACACTTCAAAATGCTCCTAATACATTTAAAACAGTTTAAAATCTTCACTCACTTGTTTCTTAGCTTTTCGTTGAGATCACAATCTAAAATGCTTAGTTTCTTGGTCACTGGATGGAATTTTCTACGTTTAATCCATTTACAAGCTTTAAATCCCTTTGCGAACAATGTAAATGGCTTAAATGAAAGTAAATGGCCCAGACATAATGTAAGCACTCGGGTCAAAGGTTATAAATGATTAGCTTGAGTTTTTCATCTTTTTAAAGGGATATTCACTTTATTTTAAAAAAAATGCTATTTTGTACTAGATTTAAAACTAACGAAGGACTTACTGAATACATGTAGAGAGACATAATATAAAAGGTTTCAGTTGTGAACAATGATATTCTTAATATCTAATATAGAAATATAAAATATAATAAAGAAAGGTATGCAAAGAAAGCATAATCACTTCACAGTACAACACTGCAGTAATAGCTTCAATGTCTTCAGATACAAAATGAGCATTTTAATATATTTAGGAAGTTTGCATATATACATAATGTAAATAGTTTACATAGAACAAAAGTATTCAATCACTTACATTTGAATAATTTTATAAGATACTAGTCTTTGAACAAAGCAGTCAAAGGTTAAGTCTCAATGTGAACTGTGCTGTCTTAATACCAAATAACATAACATAGTACAACATAAAAATTATATGAATGTGTTTAAAATGTTATCTTGGACTCAAACCTATGCACATTTAAAGAAAATATATTCATTGAGTATAAATTATATTAGGCTGCTTTCTGTTATAGAATGTTTAGATAGTATGACTAAGAAATTACTTTTGAAAAGGCTTTTCAATGGTTCACTTGAATGGCTAGACTATTTAATGACAGGATGTTTTTCCCATAGGAGGGTAGGGTGGTTTACTGTTTTATCTTTTAAGGTTTTACAGTTTAACGTTTTTATTGGGTGCATATGAAACGTATTTACATAGCCGCATTAGAAGAAAATAAGCCCTTTTCTTTAGTTGAACATGTTTCCCTATTGCTTCAACATGGCTAACAATTCAGGAGGTATTAATCCAACTCTAAAATGTATTTCCAGCAATGTAAATGGCTTGAATAACTGTAAAAGGGCAAGTTTTTTTTTTTTTTTTTTACAGGAGACGCACCTTGTGCAAGAAAACAAGTAAACTTAACACAAATAATTATGCAGTTTTAGTAAGCTCTCATTATAAACAAAAGAGAAGAGGAGTAGTAATATTATGGAAAAATTATATTCTAATGCCTAAAAATATAAATACATACCATGACAAATCAGGAATGTTTTGTCTAGTAAAATATCTATTAGTGGAAAGATTGGGTTCCTACCCTAGAACAGGCATTCTATCGAATGCCTCTTCATCAAACTTGAAACCATGAAATTTGAAATTATCGAACATCCACATAAGCGATTTCTTTCCTTGTGAAAGAAATTGCTTGGCCATCCTTGTTAGTTTGCTGTTTTCCCCACTGTAGTGCAATCTCGGAGTTTGTATATTTAGTTAGGGGGGTGTGGGGCCACAGCCCTCCACATTTGGAAGTGTGGGGGGCAAAGCCCCCCACTTTGTAGTGTTTTTGTTTATTTGTTGTTGTTTGTAGGGCAAGCAATTTCTTTCAAAGGGAAAAAATCGCTTATGTGGAGGTTCGATATTTTGAAAGTTCACAGTTTTATGGTCGATGAAGAGACGTTCGATGGAATGCCTCTTCGAAGAAATATAGACCCAAAAGATAAAAACACTAGTAAATATTTACTGGATACCAGGACCGGGAGTTAAAGTAGCTAACTAACATTTAGAAGACATTGTACAATACGCCAAGGGGAATATAATCATAGCAGTAGACTTCAATTGTATAATGAATAAGGCTGATACAAATGCAAAAAACACACGCAAGAAATCAGAATCATCAAAGGTGCTTTCTGACTTTATTGAACATTGTAGACATTAATGAATATGCTGAGCCAAATACACTCTTTTTTACACATTATTCCCACATGCATGGTGCACAATGAACAGAGTGTATATATCAAGAGCTCTAACTACAAAGTTAGATAAAGTCAAGATAATTACATGTCCATTATCAGACCACACACAATTACTTTTGAACTAGACATAGACTTAAAACAAAGAATAATTGTAACTGGGATATCTTCATACATAACAAATCTAAAGGATTTCAAGAAATTTTATATTAAAGAGATAAAGGCATTCTTAGATATAAATCTCACTAAAGATGTATCTGAAATACATGTATGGGATGCACTAAAGTCATATTTGTATAGGAAAGTAGTAGCATTGTTTAAAAAGAAGCAGAAACAATGGAACAAAGACTTACTTGTTTTACAAAAAAATCGATAAGTTAAAAACTTAACATTCAAAAAGGAAATGCAAACAGTGAATTAGATGACAAGAATAAAAAATATCTAGAGATGTTACATCATAAGCCAATGATCAATTTAGAGAAGATTGGATTCATCAAATAAGAACATCATTCAAAGAACCACAGAAGAATAGCTAATAGAACAAAAAAAAATTATAAAGGCAAATCAAATAAAGGAAATATATAATCCTGACACTAAGAAGAAAGTATAGGATCTAGAAGGAATACTATAAGTCTTTAAAACATATTTTCACAAAATTAATAACCAAAAGAAAAAAATAGAAATCCTACTAAAAAGCTTTCCTTAAAAGCAGGACAATATTAAATTAGAAAACCATATTAAGTTAATAGATAAATAATGACAGAACTCAAATCTCAAGTTAATAAACTAAAGTTAAATAAAGCCCAGACTATAGACAACATTGCCTCAGAAATGTTTAAATTAACTAATGATGCTTTAGTGTTGTTGAAAGTGTTTCCATTAGTAAAAGATGGCAAAGAAATGCCCCTCTCCTGGAAATACACTAATATCACCTATTCTGAAACCAGATAAAAATCCTAGCGAATGTTCATCGTATAGGCCAATATCTTTCCTTAATATAGATTATAAAGACATTCATGGATACACATGCTGCTAGAATCAAACAGTTACTCCCATTATTAACAGATAAAGATCAAACTGGCTTCATAAAAGACAGAAACGCATATGGTAAGATTAAAAGAAATCTTTTCTTAACTGCTTATGTTAATGTTACAAAGAGTAAAATGACTGTGGTCACTTTAGACATAAATGTCTTTGACATAGTTCATTGGGATTTTTTATGGCTACTTTTAGAGGAATATAGTATCTCACAAAAATTCACACTACTAATTAAATCTTTATATGAAAAATCTTTGGCTTACATAAAGATTGGATTATGTTTTTCTAAATCTATTGAAATCACTAAGGGCACAAAACAAGGAGGTCCCTTATCTCCATTACTGTTTGCCATGGTCATTGAACCATTTGCAAATAGCATATGAATGCGCAAAGATATTAAGGGAATACAATTAGATAACAGTTTAGAAATGAAGGTTCAACTGTTTGAAGATGATATACTGATAACCTTAAAAGATAACTCATTAAAAGCCATATTAAACCTAATCCAATATTCCAGAGGATCTCAGGTCTTAAATTCAATGAAAACAAGACAAAGATACTACTTATAAATACTACCAATGAAGATTTAGACAAGGAGCACTATGCATATATACCTACTGATAACAAAATCAAATACCTAGGCATTAAATAAATGATCTGGATACAACAATTACAATAAATTACAAGGACATCTTAAATATTAAAAGTAACAAATCAATTATTTTTTTTCAATGGAAGACAGGCTTTATATAATTAAAATGATTATTTTCCTAAAGATATTATATTTTATACAAGCGTGTTCTCTTCCTCCCCCTAAATCTTATATAGGCATATACTTTGTCATCTATCATAAAAACAATATCATTATGGATAAATACAGTTTATTCATCCAGATGGAAACAAATACATGAAAAAGTATGGTTGAAATCAGGTTTTGCTCTACCAAAGCAATAAACTGAAATAGTATCTAATAACCGTCTCCGGTTGTTGAGAGAACACACAATAGCAAATAAACATAAAATATAAGTTCCACTTTCATCATACATGCGTTAAAAGCTTATGAAAAGTTTATAAATAACAATTCTGACATAAAAGCATGGTCATTTTTATTATATCCAACTGCATGCAAACTAATATCAAAACCTTTGATACAGAAACAGTTAAGACCATTAAAAGGAAAGAACTTATTTATTGGCATCAATTGTTAGATTCTGGAAGCGCTCTAACAATGGAGCAAGTAAGAAGGAAATTTAACTTGGGCAATAACTTGTGGCTACTTATACAAAATATAATTCAATATATTATAATCAGATGGGAAACAATGCAATTACCAATTAGACAAACTGTCCCTTTATTTATAGAACACATGATCTTCAGAGCAAATTAACCTATTACTGGAAATTGACACTTATCAAACATTACAATACTATACCATAAAGAAAATTTATGGGATTACTATGAAACAATCAATAACCAATTCATACTAAGCACACAAAACCCATAACCCCCCATCCTTTCTATCCATAGTTCCAAAAATTTCCTAACAGACCAATTCATCAACAACTTTAAAAAATAAATTGGTCATCTCTTAAAACTCTACCATTAGGTGAAGCTGTGGAGTACTTCAATACTAGCTTCTTAGGTATCCTTAATCTTATGGCCCCACAATGTATAATTCATCCTAAAACCAACCCAGCCCCCGGATCTCAAAGGACACCAGATCCCTACTCAAACGAGACATAGCTTGGGCAATCCGGTGTACCAACCAAACAAGTACAAATCAACAATACTTTCCCAGAGCTGAGAAACCAAGCAAAAAAATAAATACGTAATGACAAAAAAAATTATATCATCCAGCTACAAAAAATTCACTACAACAATCCACAAAAATTCTGATCTGCAATCAACCACATTCTCCAACCAGGCAAAATCAACTCCCCAAGCCCTAACATTGAAAGGGATAACAATGATATTACCACCCAGTTTAATGACCATTTCACCTCCTCCATCCAAAAGTTATTCAACAATTTCCCCACTACTACAAATACTTCCAAAATACAAAACTGTCACCATAAGACCAACATCCAATTCTCTCTTAAACCAGTTCCAACTGACCTAATTCATAAACACCTTGCCAAATTGAAATCCACCACTCTCATAGCTGAAACTCACCCCTACCATCACCTACCCTATTTCCATACTCATCAATAGATCCATAGCTGAACACACTGTCCCCTCTCTCTGGAAAATTTCTTACATCATCCCCCTACACAAAAGTGGTTCCTTGACAGAACTTAGTATAGCTATAGGGTGACAATTACAATCTCTCCTATCAAAAATCTTAGAAAAATGCATACACACCAAACTACTGAATTGTCTTCTTCAATATAACCTGCTAGCAAATTCCCAAGATGGATTTCAGCCAAACCATAATACCACCTCTGCCCCTATATTCTTCACTGACCACGACAACCAACAAAGAAATTTCAGTAGCTTAGTATCTGTTGTCTTACTAGACCTATCAAAGGCATTTCACATGGTATCCCACTGCATATTACTATCAACTCTCTTTGAACTTGATAACTCCCCTCTACTGTGGTTTAAAAATGATCTGGCCCTCTAGCAACAAGCTTTTAAATGGCACAACTCTCTCTCCCCTCTCCTCCCAGTGGAACAAGGTGTTCTGCAAAGATCCATTCTTGGTCCCTTACTATTTTCCATTTTTATCAATAACCTCCCATCAACTACCTAACAAACTAATATAGTATGGTATGCTGATAACACCACCCTTAATTGCTCATCCCGCTCTCTACAATTACTCCAAGACAGAACCCAAGAAGCCTTCACTACTATAAAAAAGGGATAAATTCCTCCCAACTCATGATCTTTCACCCCTCTAAAACTTTCACCGCCCACCTCACCATTCTCAATAACATCCTCCAACAATACAATTATCACACCAGTAACTCAAGCCAAGCTACTAGGTGTAACTATTGACCAAAACCTAAAATTCGACAAACATATAGCACTAACAGTTTCCAAAGTTGATAAAAAACTAAGTTCATTCCACCGCTGCAAGAGCTTCCTTACACAGGAATCCCGAATCACTATCTCCCGTACCTATCTACTCTCCAGCTTACTATATGCTTCCCCAGTTCTAACTAACCTAAACAAATCTGACCTTCTGAAACTATCTACCTGCTACAATAAAATCTCAAAATTTGCAACCAATGCTAAGTTTCGTTCTCACCACTACCTCTCCCCAAGACAACTAGGATGGTTAGAACTCCCTAACCTACTAAAATACAATCAACTTCTCCTGATGCATCAACTGCTATATCAACCAAATAAAATACCTGCCCTGTCTGGTCTGCTCACCGTCCATAATACTGCGCATCAACTAGATTTCCCAATACCACCCTACTGACTGTTACCAATTGCTTACATAGCTCAGGTCAATCTCTTTATCCCTATGGAGTTGCTAACTCTCTACCCCCTGACATTTGATGTTTAAAAAGTAAACATACTTTCAAATCCCTAGTAAAAGATCTCCTATTCAAAACTTGGATATGTTCCTGTACAGAACCTGACTAATTTCACCTGTTCCTGACTTTCAACATAACTAGATCACAAGCATGCTGTGTAGTTTCACTTAGTGCATAGTACTATGAACCAGGTATTTAGGCCACCTTTATAGTTATTATTTCTAGTTTATGACCCAGTTTGTCTATGGAAACTCTTTTGAATTTATGTTAAAGCAATATTTGTTGTATAATATCTTGTTTATCCGCTGAAAATGGTCACATTGTGTTCAGTCGGACTAACCCGGTAAACAAATGAAAAATAAATAACTTAAAATAAACAAACAATTACCAAATGACAGTGATAAAAAAAATCCTCACCTCAAAACAAACATCTCTTTCATTACAGTGGAAGCTTTAAACACAGAAGTTCATACACAGATCTTACATAACACCTCACAAAATGGAATTAATGTTTACAAAAGATATTGGCTGTTGGAGATGTAAATTAAAACTGAAAGCAGACTGGCTGTACATGTTCTATGACTGCCAACTGCTCAAATCATACTGGGATAAAGTTAATTGTCCTGGCCCCCCTTTGAACAAACCACTCTAAACACATAAAGCCATTTGATGACCTTTATTGAATATTATCATAACATGAACTTTGAACACATACAACATCAATTGCCTTCATAATCCTCAGGGCAGTGTAACAACTCAGGGCAGCATACATGCTCACCCTGAAACTTCTTCCACCGGGGCAGCGTACCTGCTCACCCCCCCCCCAAAATGATAGGCAGTGTACCTGCTCACCTTTAAACCACACAACCATTGGCCAAATCAAACCACATTCCTTAGAGGGGGAACAGAAGAGGACAATCCTGTCCCTCTTCTCCACTCCAAACAACCAAATCTTCCTTCACATCAAAACGGGAGGGTGGGAGGGACACCAGCTCATGCCAAATGTAACTACTTCCTTTAGCTCCCAACACTTAGATCATCCCAAGTGCCACCCTTCCCTACCTCTCTTCCTTAACTACTCCAATCCCTTTCCACTCTTTCATTACCCTGACCCTGACACTAATTCTAATCACCTACTCCCAATGTCTTGTTCTCCCCCACCATCCTTTACTCGTGGGTCCAGGACAACTTAGTTTGTCCCAAACTACATTTATTTTTTGCAAGCAATTTTTAATGATAAATTCCAGATGTCCAAATCTTTGATCCTGCTTAATGCTTCCATATCCTTCTGTGTTCCAAAAGCAAAGTTCACACGTCTATGGACTCTACTGGCTATTGCAAGAAAGACCATAACAACAAATTGGAGAAGTGAGTATTCTTCTACATTCAACATGATGTTTGAATGTGTCACAGTTGGAGATCAGAAAAAGCACTCCATCACCATATAATGTATGGCAAAAAGTGACTGAGATACTGAAGATTAATGACTAACAATTTATGGATTGGATTATTAATGTACAAATGAAGATCATATGTTTATTCTAGACACCCTTGTAAATAGTTTGATTTGTTATTTGTGTTTGATGTATCTAACTGCTGTTAACATGTATATATTGTGTGTATAAATGTCAATGTTATAAAAACATTTATTTTTGGAAAACAAACACAGTAAACAATTAAAAAGATAACTGAAATTAAAGATCCATCTCAGATTCGGACACTGAATAGGTATAATGTGCTGAAGCTCTTTCACAACAAGCAAACACTAGTTCAGTACTTAAAGCATGGCTGAGCATAAGTATTCCCTAGGACTCTGAAAGGGTTTTGGCACAGTCACAGCCAGCCCTTCTTTGTTTACTGTGTGAGTGCATCAAGTCCTGATGATCATTAGGAATTAATATGTGGAGGCAAGATTAACAGCTCATTAAATATCCAGCCCATGGCTGCAGCAAGGACTGTGAAAGGAGGAGGTAAGGGTATGGTGCATTATGGGTAAATACAAACACCAGCAGTGCTGGTTAACCATGCTTCTGCCTTGATGATGATCTGTGCAATGCTGTATGCATAGTTGTGATTAAACCAGTAAGTTATGTGGAAGACGTACAGGGCAATAAAGCTTGTGTCCTGATCTATCTTTTGACCAAATAAAAGGTTAGAAATGGAACGAGAGGAAAGTGGTGAAATGGGGAAGCAAGCAGAGGGCAGAACACAAGCTGAGAATGAGCAAGATGGAGAGGGGAAAAGAGGGCATGTTCTGTGGATAATTCAGGTGTCCATTTTAGATATTTGAAGAGTAAAAAACATTGTGGAAGGTTGTAAGAGAAGTAAGATGAGGGTAACAGGGTTAGGGTAAGCAGGAGGAGCACAAACCTATAGACAGGAGGTGCTGACACAATCAGAAATGGAGAAGACAATGGAAAAGGAGACATAAGGCACCCAGAGAAGAATTAGATAAACAGGGGCAAGCATAGACACAAAAGGGAGGGGAACCTAGGATGGGTAGTAAGATGGGGTGCACAACTGCACTCCCTGCCTGCTATCATGCAGTATTACAGCTTATTCCCCACCCAGCGCTCCTTCAGCACTTGCTCCAGGCTTTGTTTCACTGCCAGTGGGGACATGGACATATCACTACAAGTCCCCTGAGAAGGGTCTCCAGCTAGCTAGTTTGGGCATCTAGCTGCCTATAAATGAGCCCAGTCCTATTTCCTACAGCAGATGCTAGGTGACAAACAAGTCACCTCCACTTTCATTGCTTCCAGCAAGTGATATTGTAGCACCCTCTTCATCAGGCCCAGGAGCAGTGGCTGCTGCAGGTACTGCCAGGGGTGTGTGGAGGTGACAGCAGCTGGGGACATTGGGATACTGATGGCAATAGTGTTGGTAATGGTCATGTAGTAGCCACTGATAGTGGTGCAACAGGCTTGGACAGCAGCAGGGAGTCATGGTCTGGATGCTGCTGCATATAAATGTAAATAAAAAAAAGAGGATATGGGGGGAGAAAAGTACAGATACAATGAAAAAATAAAAATAAATATAACCTGAATTTGACTATTTTACATGTACTGTAAAAGCAATAGCAATGAAATACCCACCCACCTGTAACAATAACACACTAATACACAACATAAAGGGGATTTAAACTCACATCCTTCAGCACTACTACCTAAAAGAAAAAAAATCACTTACATGCTGAGCTAAATCAGCTGTCCGAGAAATGCCTACCGTGAATCATACATTAATGGTGTGAGTAGCACACTTGCACAATGAAAGGGATGACATGCAGCTCAGTCAAGTGTGATAACATTATTATGGGCACTGTAACCTTAAGGACTAACAAAATACCCACTGGACTTTGTACGCGATAGCTGAAGAAAATAAGCAAGGGTTACTATAAAACCCAAAGCTATTAGCATATCTAATGCATAAGCAACCTACAGAAGGCTTTAGTTAAATGTGCATTAACTTATTAACATCTATGTGGTGTGGGATGACACATCCCTAGCAGCTTACGCATGTAGCATTCCAGAGCATTTTCTGAAAGATAAATGTAAAAAGCATAAGATAAACAAATGTAAATATTTTGTGAACAATAAAAGCTATTAATACCACACAAACAGCAAGGTTATCAGTAAGAAGTATTCTTCACAGTGATAATAGTGCATTCCTGGTATTTTCTATAAATACCGTAATATATTATAATGTACACAACCCCGGAATTATTTTTTCTTAACTTTCAGAAACATTTTCATATCTTGAAAACTACACAACTTGGATCTATTGTTAGAACACTTTTCTTATTCAAACATAAGTTTTCACATGACAAGAAGAAATTCCTCTATAGATGCATGTTTACGGAGATATTTACAGAGACATGAAAACATATGTTTAATTATATAATTAGCAATACATACAACACTGAACATCTCTCTCAAGATGTGCAACTTACAGTGCAAATATTAAAGACAGTTTTCATGAACAACTATGATTTCACAAAATGTCATGCAATGGTTTCGTATGTCAGTCGGCTTTTCAAGTACATATAGAAATATTGCTTATTTTCATAATTATGAAAAAACTAAGTAGCAATATTTCCAGTATGGTGTGATGTAAACCATCATTTTCAGTAAATTGCCCCATCTCCCACATTAGTGTTTCACACCATACACCTCAATAAAATGTAGGTCTCACAGTTATGAAATAAGATCATAAATATGAATAATAAGTTCATAGGTTCATAGGTTCATACTAGGCTATCTGCCCTAGGGCATTTATAAGCCTAGCCAGAGTGTGTGTGGCTTTCACCACCCCTTAGGATGAGAATACTATACCCATTAGTTTGCTGTGCCTCTGTCCAGCAGTGATACAGAGATGATTCCCGGGGTAAACCTACGATCTCCCATCCACTCGTCAAGATTTCTCTTGAACTGAGTCAGTGAGGGGCTCTGCCTCACATGGACTGGGATTCTGTTCCATAGTGTAGGGAGTCTCTGGGTGATGAATCTGTCCCTCCAGCACGTCCTATTTATATCCGTGTTGAGGTTTAAGTCTCTTGCTCTCGTGGCTCTGGTGGATTTGGATTTTTGAGGTGGAGCATGTCCATTAATTCCGGGTTGGACATGGCCTTGTATGTCAGGCACAGATCACCTCTGAGCAGGCGGTATGCGACTGAATAGAGCTGGAGTTTCTTCAGTCGGGCATCGTATGACATATGTTTGAGCCCCTTTATCCTTTTGGTGAGGAACTTTTGGGGTCTTTCCAACTGCTGCAGGTGTCAGGTAAGGTACATTCGAATGGGGCGTTGTACTCAATCATTGGTCTGATAAGTGAAGAGTACAGGGGTACAATGACCTCTCCTGATCTGGATGTGAATCCCTTCATGATCAGGTGGGCAATGTAGAAGGTCTTCCTAACCACTTTGGCAATGTGAGTGTCAAAGAGAGGTTACTGTCAACTTGGGTCCCCAGGTCCCTGATAACTTCTTCCGTGTTTAATGGATTACCACCTATGTGGTAATTAGGGGTTACCTTGTTTTTCCCAAAGGGTATGACTATACATTTTGGCATTTAGCTTAAGGCCATGGCTCTGGCACCAGTTATCCATTTCTATGAGACCTTTCTGGAGGATGTCTGTGTCTGATGGAGTGTCAATTATGGTGCCCAGTTTGCAGTCATCTGCAAATTTTGTCAGCCACAATCCCCCTATGTTTGCCTGCACTTCAGAAAAATAAATGCTGAACAAGAGGGGGCCCAGGACTGAGCCCTGTGGGACACCGCTCGTGACCGGCTTAGAGTCTGACATGGCACCAGCAACTCTAACCCTGTGTGTTCTGTCCTTGAGCGAGTTTGCAACCCATCTTGTGACATATGGGTTTACATCTAAGCTGGTGAGCTTTTCTATGATGCCCGAGTGGGGTATTGTGTGGAATGCTTTTGCTAGGTCAAGGTAGGCTGTGTGAACTGCCTTACCCTCATCAATGGCCTTAGTGACTGTTTTGAAAAAGTCGACCAAGTTCAAGAGGCAGTGACTAACAGATTAATTTCTCCACTGCAGGACATCCTAGACTAACAATCCTGTATAACTCCATGGAAGTATCCAACCACTAACATACATATAATCAACCATATAATGCTCCCATTAAATACTATATGTGCAACCTAAGCTGCAGTACTATATGCAGCAAGGTCTAATGGGTCTATGTCATATAACTGAATGTTCAACTCCATGAGCCTCTATTTATCGAGCCTAAAACAATGAACAAGCACTTCAGTGAATGTGGATTTCAGTTAATTTCTAAAACAGGAAATGGCATAAGTTGTTCAGCATCAGGAAATTTGCCCTTTTTCCCCACTGTAGTGTGATCTCAAAGTTGGTATATACAGTTAGGGGATGTGGGGGCAGAGACCCCAAAAAGGTGGGTTTGAAATACTGCAGTTTGTCTGATGGTCACAATGTTGGCCAACTTATGCCATTCCCTGTTTTAGAAATTTGCTTAAATTCACGCTCGCCAAAGTGAATATTCACTGTTTTCGTCTCGATGAATGGAGGTTCATGGAGTTGAACATTCGAGTATATGAAAAAACAAAAAATGTCACAAACAATACCACCAAGCCATATTTTAATCAATTTTAAGCATTTTCATTCCAAAACATATGGAATTTCTACAGAGACAGTTGTAAAACTGGTTTACTCAATTTAAAAGGCCTCAAGGGAGCAAAAGTGAGTTCTTAAAGAGAAATACCACAACTAAAAGGACAAAAAACATGCATAAATACAAATAGCTGAAAATACATTCAAATAGCAGCCTTTTAATACAAGACTTTGTTATTTTCCAAAAAAAGTTTAAAATGTTACACAAATCTTGTTTTTTACCCCACCTGGTCCAACAACCCAAGGGTGCCAGAGTGTTTCAATGACTGGTTATTGCTTGCTGAAGGGAGAGAACATCCCTATTATATTAAATCACCACAGCCTGTGATAGCGGTCATCTTTTGCTTCCTTGTGTTGTATAGAATGTGGGTTCCATAGGAGCGGCCCATATTAGTTAATCCTTTTCTCAGATGCCCATGTAAACCACTCGAATACCAACTCTGGTGGGTAGCCACGATCATTGAAAAGACCAAAAAGCTTGAGACCCTCCTCTTGAAACATAGTATCATCTGACACTAACTGGCTTAAACTGATAAACTGAACCTTTAATAAATTTCTCATCTGCCACAATGGATGCTGGCTATCAAAATAGAGGTATTCAATTTTAAGTATTCTAGAGTATGCAAAGATATTAGGAAATGTGTTTTTACAGTTTTGGAAAAAGTCCCAGTGCCTATTAGGGGAAGAGACTGAGAACTTCAATTAGAACAATGTGAGTTTTTTTGCACCTTTTACTTAATGCAACAGTTATTCCAGGTATTAATGATTTTGTTAGCATTAAACCCATTCTAAAAGGAAAGGCTGCTATTACTTGATTTTCTATTCTGAATGCAGTATACATACTTGTTTAATTTATTTAGTATTTTTACTCAAGCAAACTTATTTTACTAAACCTGGTATGGTTTTTACAATTGTGTGTTGAAAGGCTGCTATTTGAATGCATTTTTAGCTATTTGTATTTATGCATGCTTTTTGTCTATTTTTGTGGTATGTCTCTAAGAATTCTCTAAGAACTCAGTTTGGATCCCTTGAGGCCTTTTAAATGGAGTAAACCAGCTTTACAACTGTTTCTGAAGAACTGCTGTATGTTTTAGAGTGAAAGGGCTTAAACTTGATTAAAATGTGGCCTGGAGGCATTCTGTGTGTCATTTTTTTGTTTTTTACATAGTTATTTAATATGTTGTTTTGTGGAAGTCATTTTTGTTTCGATTATATGACATAGACCCAGGTCTAACACTTATCTCCCTTTATGCTGTACACTCTCTGTATTGGCAGTTGTTTTGTTTTTCCACAAAATGCAGTAATAAGAAATAAATGGGAGTCCAGCTAAGACCAAGTTCGAATAGAAGAACCACCAATGTCAAAGTTCCAGTCCCTTTGAGATAGATCTAATAACTAAATGAGACTCTTCAGAATCCGTAGAGATATCAAATAAAATCCAGATAGCTAAATTTCACTATAATAAAATAAAACAAACTCAGATGTTTGGAGTTAAAAATTCCTGAAAGTTAAACTAAAATAAAAATTAAAATAAAAATTAAAACTGAGTGTTCATTTCTTAAAAAATAAACTTCAATTATTTACACTCATGTGGGCAGATGAAAGCTGTACCAAAGATTGAAAACAGGCTTTCCATAAACATGCTTAAATGACAAGTTTTAATAACTTTAATTAAAACATTACAATACTGCTATTATCACTGGCTAACAAGAGAGATATTTCACTGGATACCCCTAAGGAATTTCCAGCAAATTAAGAAATGAAAACTTCCTCCAATTAGTGGCCATCCAAGGTGGGCGATGATCGATGAGGAGCTCAGTAGACAAAAAGCCAATAATCCAGAGGGCTAGCAAATACAACTCAGTTAGGAAACTATTAGAAATGGGGAGCACTGGGTGATTACGACTGGGGGGCGCAAGGGATGGTGTTGACTGCCACCAGTCATCAGAATGCAGACCTCCAGCAGGAGGGAAATAAGTAAACTATTGGTGAGAGGCAAGGGTCAATAAGACGTTGTCCTGTGCTCAGTGGCAGGAGTACATAGAACCGATCAGTGGATCCCTACAATTTGGCACATAATTAACAGACTGACTATGGCTAATAGGAAAAGGTATACACACAGTTGCCTAACTGGCTGGAAAGACCTTAGAGGTTTTTTTTCAATTGGTCCAAAAATCAAATCATAAGCCAAATGCCCAATTGGCCAAGACTCGGGGGGGGGGTTTGTATCCTTCAGGACACTAACCCCACCATTTATAATTCTAAAGAGCAGTGATTGGCCCAAGCAAGAGTGACAATATGGGGAAAATATGCTCATTTAATCGGATGGTCCATGAGGACCAGTGGCAGCTCATGATATTGGAATGCAGTCTCCCCAGCTGTAACCAAAATAAAAAAAAAATACCAAAATCCTGGAACTCGCGCATGAATGCATGGAAACTTGAAACTGGACTGCTGTTTAACCACTCCAGATTTAGAATGCAGGCAGCAGTCTACAGATGCCCCAGACGTCTATGCGGTTACTACCACATAGACTGGAAGGGGATCTGTCTGCAGTCTGTGCATGCTCATAACAAGCTGAGGCAGCCCATGCATGCATGGCATAGCTGTCCAGCCCCGACTTTTTGAATGGAAGCATTCATTTTTTGCTTCTGTGGAAGTTTTGCTTATTTTATTTTGAGGAGGGAATGGGAACTGGCTTATTATTCCAGCGCCGGGACAAGAACAAATGGAGGATGAGAATGAAGGACAGCTGCTTCATTTACTCAGGTAGATTTGTGTGTGTGAATGAATTTGAACTCACAGATGGAAGCATTTTGGGGAACTAACTGTTCAGCACCAACTTTTTGAATGGAACCATTTATTTTTTGCTTCTGTGGACGTTTGGCTTATTATTTTATTCTGTGGAGGGAACTGGAACTGGCTTATTAGTCCAGCGCTGGGACAGGAATGAATGGAGGATGAGAATGAAGGGACAGCTGCTACATTATTTACTCAGGCAGTGTGTGGAAATGAAGGACAGCTGCTGCATTGTTTACTCAGGCATTATTGTTGCATGCATTCTGTTTCATTGTTTACAGAAAAAGGTTAAAAACAATACATTTAAAATGGTCTCTAATAACGGTACTGTATTATACAAGGAATATAATTTAATAAATCAAGAAGGTGTGTCAAAGAACACATGTATGTTTCGTGTGCAAGGGGCCTATGATTTGAAAACAGCCCATAGTTAATCTTTATCTGCCACTAGCCAGATATATTTTCGTTGAATGTGGGTTTCAATACCGTTTCAATTAATGAGTTTCAAGGGAAGAGAAGTTTTAATGCTAAGTCTATTTCCATTGTGAGACTGCATTGCTTTAACAGAGGTCTATTAGAGTTTGTGCTGTAAAATAAAACTTTTAAATGAAATCCAAATCATTGTAGAAATAAAGGAGTATGCACATTATAGTGCTTATGGCAAATGTGGTGAAATAGCCAACTAATAGGACATTAGAATGGCTGCAGGGGGGAGGCCCCATTTGACCATGATTTTTTTTTCTCAAAAAAATATTTTTCAAATACAGTTGAATAAATTCCATAGTATTTGTATATAACATCTTAAATAACTAACTATGTACACTATTTACATCAGCCTGACACTATAACAGAATTCAATATATACAATTACTTTATAGGTATAACAATCCAGTTATCATAGTGTATCTGTTCAGTTATTGTAGTGTCAATCAGCGATGAGACTTTTTTCCATGGATTGTTAGTAAATGGCTTAGGATGAATCCTTAATTCTTTAATTTTAATTTCCAACAATGCTGTGGTCTTTAGTAGGCTGTAGACGTCTTCCGAAGTTGGTATTGTGTTTGTATTCCATCTTCTTGTTATACACTTTCTTGAGATTGCAAGTATTGTCCATACTAGATACATATTTGACTCATTCACATGAGGACTTTCATACACATTTAATAATACTAGAGCTTTAGAGAAGTTAAACAAGTCATTAAATAAAGCTTGTAAAAAGCTTTTAATACCATTCCAAAATGGCTTAATTTTAACACAGTTGAAAAAAAAGTGATTCCAATTTGCATTGTGTATTTGCTCACACCTCCAACATATTCCCCTTGTAGAAGAATTAATTTTAGTAATTCTATCTGGAGTTAAGCATGCTCTGTGCAAGCATTTCCAATTAAACACTTTCCAGTATTGTGTAAAGGATGTATGTTTTATTGATAAAATATTTGATTTAATTTCTTCAGTTAGCTGTAATGAGTGTCCTTTTGTTATATAATTCAATATGAGGATTTGGATGGTGTTTTATAATTTATCAATATCTTGTAAAATTTCGAAACACTATTTCCCATGTCATAATCATTATATATGATTTCATATAGGTATTTCATAAGTTTAAGTATTTCTTTAAATGAAAAAATACTAATTATTCTGCATAAACTTTGCAAATACATCAGAATGCATTGCATAGTTAGCCAATCTTGTGGAATTTTGTACGTTGTTTCTATTGTTTGCATATCCAGAACTTTTAGTTGATTGATGCACTGAACCAACAAGCAAATCCTTTCTGTTCTCAGGAATTATTTCTCTGTATAATTTATGTGGATAGCTCTTTGTAACTATGAATGGTGTTAAAACATCAAACCAGATTTTTAAATCTATATTTGCATTAATAATTTTCCTAAATGAGTCAATATAATAATTAATCACATGAGTTTTAGTGGGCTTACTTATGTTATATTGCATACTAATAAAAAACAATTTGCCATGGCACATATGTATGTTATTTGAAATGCCTTTTGTAAATCAAATTTATTGATATTAGTGTTAGTAATTCTTTCCAATTTGCAGAATAATTTGGATTTATCCAATCTGAGATTGTTTTAGATATTGATGCTTTTATATATGTTTCTATATCAGGAAAGCTTAAGCCTCCCTGTTTCCATGGTCTGATATGATGTAGTAAAGTTATTCTGTTTCTTTTGGGAACCCATAAAAATGTTATTAGGCATGAGTTTATTTCTTTGAGTATATTCCTTTCAGATAACAGTTGTATTGCCAAAGCTATATATAGAATCTTGGGTAGTAAATCCATTTTTATTAACTGTAGTCTATCTTCAAATGTTAATATTATTTTATTCCACTTTTCCACAGAGATTTTAATTTTATTGATGATATTGTAGGTTTTTTTAGACAAATTCATTATTATCCTTGCATAACTCAATTCCTAGATATTTTAAGGTAGATTCTTGTTTCCATATAATATGATTCCCCTTCATCTGCAAATATTTTTTTTTTTAATTTAAAAACATTTTGATTTTGATTTATTGAAATGGAGTCCTGAAGTCCTGCAAAATGTGTCAATTAAAATATCTCATTCTTCTAATGTCTCTTTTGTATTGGATAATGTTAATGTCATCAGCAAAGAGCATTACTTTAGAATTGTTGTTGTTGTTTGTCTTTCGGCTTTTTCCCGGTAAGGGGTCGCCACAGCGGAACTCCGGTCCACTAATGATTGGCAGTAGATTTTTACGAAATGCCGAGGTGCCAGCTCGACGCCCAACCTTCAACGAAGGCACACCCATTTATGCACGCATGTCTTTCGAATGATACCCAACCACGGGGAGGACATGCAGACTCCAAGTGAAGGCACTCCCAAGCCACGCCAAGAATTGAACGAGAGAACCTCTTGCTGTGAGCTAACAACTCTACCGCCATACCACCATGGCATCTTGTTCATAAGCATCTACTCCTTTGATTTTTGTATTGTTGCGTATTGAATCTGCCAATATTTCAATAACCAAAGCAAATAGAATCGGTGACATGGGACATCCTTATTTAGTACCCTATGTATAGATTCAGAGGTGAAAGGACCTAGCTTAATATATACTAAATTATTTGTATATATATTTAGTAGATGAACAAAGGAAGGAGGAAATTCAAACACCAGAATTTTGAATAAATAGTCCCAATTTAGGGAATCAAAGATTTTCTCTACATCTAAGCCAATTATGAGCATTTCTTTATTAACATAAGCTATAAGAGAACTTATCCATTTAATAGTGTCATGCGTGTAGCTATGATATATAAATCCAGTTTGATCATTATTTGTTTTGGATAGTGGTATTTTCATTCTGTTAGTTAATATCGTCATAAATATCTTATAGCCATTATTTAATAATGATATAGGTCTATATGAGGTACAGATGTTTGGGGAATTTGTTTTCCTTAAGGATTGGTGTGATTAAGGAAGATCTCCAAGAGGGTGGTATTAAAGCTTGTGACCGAATTTCTATTTGAGTTTTATGGAAGAGGGATACTGTCTTTGAAGGAAAAAGGTTACATATTTCTATAATGTATTTATTTGTGTGAGCCCATTTTCAGCGGTGGCCCGGGGAGAAAACTTTTGAAACAAGCACATTGACAGGTACAGTGTCGGTTTTACATAGAATTTAACAGAAATATCTAGAGACAATAAAGAAAGTACAATATACAATAGGCACTTTAGTGAAAAGGAGAAAGTTATTACAATATAGTAAAGTCATATATATATATATATATATATATATATATATATATATATATATATATATATATTTTTTTTTTTTTTTTGAGGGCAGGGGTCCATCTTTAGTTGATCATTTGAGTATACTTTAATATGTGTACATATGTATACCCTTACAAAAGAAAATAAATAATCAAATTGTACTCTTATTGTAGGTAGCTGATAGGTGGTGTTAAGTGTGAGTGGGGTATACATGGAGAATATAAAATTTAGGGGATGAAATTTGATGTGGGCTTATGTGGTATTAGCCTGGCTTGGTGCAGGAGCAGAGCCAGTTGTTAGTGAGGTGGTCTTTGAGCTGAGTTTTGAATTGGTGTAGGTTGGTAGCATTAAGGATGTGTTGAAGGATTGAGTTCCAAAGTTTAGAAATGTGGTGGGAGTAGAGGGCATCCCCGGCTTTGTTGTTGCTTTTGGATACTTGGAGGAGTGTTTTGTGCAAGGATCGGAGTTGCCGAGTGTTGTCATATGGTTGGAGTAATTGTTGTAGGGCTGGGGTTCTATTTGACTGGTACATTGGTTGGTGAGTAAAGACAAGTTGGGTATAGGTTAGTTGTGGGAATTCTAGCCAGTTTTATTTGTTGTAGGGCAGAGCAGTGGTGGTACCTATACGCGGAGCTAGTGGTGAACTTGGCTATTTTATTGTAGGCTGATTCAAGTTTGGTAAAGATCAGTTTTGTTAAGGTTTGCAAAGATGGAAAAAGCAGAGACAACAGAAGATAAGAGAGGAGTCCTGTTGATGCTTAATCTAGAATGGCTAGTTAGGAAAGGATTAATTCAGTAGAGAGCCTGGTTTGATGTGTGTTTTTAAAAGGTTTGAGAGAGGTGTAGGTCAAATTTTAATTTGCTATCAATTGTGACACCTAGTAATTTGGTATGTGAGCTGGTGTTTATGATTGTGTTGTTGGAGGAGTGGATTTGAAAAGTGGCTAAGGGATTGGGTGTTTTAGTGAGGAGAAAGAGCACGGGTTTGGTCTTGTTTGGGTTCAGTATGAGGTTAATTTTAGTTACCCAGGATTCTACTTCTAAGAAGGATTGATTTGTTATAGCCTGTAGGTGTGTTAGAGAGGAGGTAGAGCATATCAGGGTAGAGTCATCTGCATACTGGATGATAGAGGCAAGAGATATGGATTTATGGAGTTGATATGTGAAGATGGTAAATTTCAGGGGCCTAATATGGTGCCTTGTGGAACTCCTATGTTAACAGGGAGCAAAGATGATGGCTCTTGTTGTCATCCAACAACCTGCTGGCATTTGGTTAGACAGCTGTGGAACTAAGCTAGGGAAGAATGACTGATGTAATGTGGCCAGTTCTGACAGTAGTTTTTGGTGTGAAACTATGTCGAATGCCTTTCAGAGATCTAGAAAGATGGATGAGACATTTATTCTGATTCCTGTGTTCATTTATTGTGTTAGTAAAACTGAGGAGGGCAGTTGTGGTGCTGTGTTGGGGGCAAAAAACATGTTGTGTGCTTGATAGGAGGTTATTGGAGAGAAGGTAGTATAGAGACTGGGAGTGAATACATTTTGCTAGCATTTTGGAGAGGGTGAAAGAATGGCAATGTGCCTGTAATTAGTAAGCTCGGTAGAGTTGCCACCTTTATGCAGTGGGGTGATATAGGAGACTTTCCAGATTAGCGGAACATGGTTCTCAGAGACAGAGCAGTTGATGAGGATAGAAATGGGGTAGGCTACGACTTCGGAGGCAGCTTTGAGGAATTCTGATGTGAGGTTGTCAGCAGCTAGGCTGGTGGGCTTGAGCTTACTGAGTAGTTTTTTTATGGTATGGGTTGGGATGGGGTTAAAGGAGAAGGAGCTTACACCCTCATTGTTGGCTACAGGGATTGTAGTAGTGATGTTTTGGTCATAGTCAATAAGTGAGTGAACTGTGTTTATGAAAAAGGAACTGTGTTGCAATGTTATCATTTGATGAGGGTGTGGTAGGATTGGGGGTGAATGTACTACCAGGTCGCAGGAGTTTGTTTACCCGGAGCTTTATTATTTTTACCCTCTTTTACTTTATCTATAATTTCTTTGTAGGATATGGGTGCTTGCAGATCAAGTTTAAAATTTTCGGGGTTTTTTATATTAGAACATTTTTCATCAAGATTTAATTGATTGATACGTACATCTTCTTTTTGAAAATGTTCCATATACTGATTTCTATTGGCATGGCATAACGGTTAAGGTGTTTACCTTATAGACACAAGGTGCAGAGTTTGATTCTCACATGGGGTAATTGGCTAGGCTTGAAAAGGCCCACAAGGGTAGTTAGCCTAGTACTAATCTATGAACCTATAAGAATGTCACCTATATCAGAGACAGTTTTCCCTTTTTTTTCATGGACAATACTTTTAATGTTATTAGCTTTTGATTGTATTTTGATTCTTGTGGATAAATTATGTAGATATTTGGGAGAAGTGGCCAAGGTGTTAATTTTTAGTTTTTCTAAAGCTAAACTAGTTTTTTGTGTTAGAATTTTGTTATATTTATTGTTTATTACTTCTAGTTTCTTTTTCATCTCCAAATGATTTTGATAGTTTTCAGCTTTTACTGACAAAAGTTTGGATTGTAGATCTAATAATTCAGAATCCCATTCTGATTTTTTTTTTTTATACCAAGTTACGGTTTTACCATATATATATAAGATTTTGACGAGTCCCATATCATTATTTTATCTCTGTGATGTAATTAATATCTACGAACAGTAATTCAATAACAGTAATTTTAGTTATATATGCTGGAATTCTAGATTTAAAGATTAATGGTTTATAGCCATTTTGAAGTTTTACTATCAATGAATTGCGGTCTGAAAAGGGGTAGGGAGTGATTGAGAAAATAATGATTTTAGAGTGTAAGTCATGGGCAGCAAATATTTCATCTATTCTAGTTTGGGTACAAATCTGTGATCTTGATGGGAAAGCAAGGATTTATCTTCTTTAAATTTGAAAGCATCTACAAGATTAAATGATTCTACCCACTTTATGATACAGCAGCTATACACAGCGGCCTTTTATTTGTAGTTTCAGAAATATCAAATATACGGTTAAAATCTCCTCCTAATATTAAAGTTGCCTTTATAATTATTGGAAATGAAATTGAAGTGTTTAAGAGTTCCTGATCCAATGCCTGGGAACCAGTATAAGGTCCATATTCTATTTAACTATTAATAATGCCATAAGGCCTTCTTTATCTTCATACTTATAAATGATTTCTGGGTTAATCATATTTGTTTTCCATAAAATTGTTACCCCTTTTGTCTTTGTCTTCTAAGTGCATTGCACCAATATTATATATTCCTTAGGATTCCACTTATAATTGTCATTTGATTTGAAATTAGTTTCTTGCAGGAAGACAATTTGTGCTTTGTTTAGTTTTAAATATTTCAGTAGATGTGATCTCATGTTAGAATTGTTTAAGCCATTGGTATTTAAAGATAATAAAGTTAAATCCATCTTAGGTTATTTAGACTATGTATTTTTTGTTTTATTGTTACTATTAAACATTTTCCTCTGATAATTTCCTTTAAAAGCTCGAACATAAACTTTATAATGTTAAATAAAAACAGATGACAAGTGATGTACCATATCAGTTGATACTTTGAGAGGTGTAGTTGTAAGAGTTATTTTTTGGGATAGCTACCTTGGAATCTGTTTTTTGTTTCTTCTTTCTAGCATCAGTCCAAGGATTTGTTTCTTTTATTCTTTTAAGAGTAAGGGCCATCCATTCCATTTCTTCTGGGATAGACACTATGTTGTTGTTTTTGATGAATATAGTAGCTTCTTCCAAGTCATTAAAGGTTCTCATCTTATTGGCGAAACATATTTTTATCTTGACTAGAAAGGCCAGCTGTGCTTTAATGTTGTTTTGTTTCAACAGTTTTATTATTGGCCAGACTTTTTCCTTTGTTCTAGTATTCAGGAAGAATAATCATTGTCAAACCTCATCAGGCTTTGATTGTATTTTAAGGGTGATTTTCTCCAAGCAGATTTTAATATTAGTTCCTTGTCCAGAAATGAAAGAAATTATATAACTATATATTTGTTGAGTTAGAAGCAGGTTTCCTCAGTGCTCTATACGTCCTTTCGATTCCAAATGAAAGTCCCCCTTTCAGGTCTAAAAATTCAGGAATCCAGGTTATGCATGAAATAATGTCTTCTTTTTCAGCGTTTTCAGGCAGACCAAAGATCCTTATGTTGTTTCTCCTTTCCCCGTTTTCTAAGTCATCTATTTTGTTAGGCATCCATGTATTCTGTTTAAGCAGAAATTCTTTCTGGAATTCTTCCTCTGAATCTCCCTTCAATGTCATTTAGAGAAGTCTCTATATTTGTTATTTTTGTATGGTGTTTCTGTAATAGCTCCTTAAGAGTATCAGTTTGAGAATTTAATTTGAGGCAAAGTCATTTTTAAAGCCATCCATCTTCAAAGATAGTTCCTGTAAGGCAGATGTCATCAATTGCAGTTCTTTTTTCAAAGCAGCATCTGGATGAGAATTCCTTGAGTTGTTCATATTCAGTGTCTCAATATATCTCCAAGTTACCTGACAGGAAATGTTTTATACATCTCCACCAAAATTAAAATTTTTGTAGTTTAGTAGTTTATCTATAGATTTCTGATGTTTTAAACTTGAAAATAATAAACTTTTCCTATATTATTATACTAGTTTATGGCGCTCTCAAAATGCACTGCTCTCAGTTCGCCATCTAGGCTCCGCCCCAACCCGACCATGATTCTGTGAGGGGGGAAGGGTGGCAAACTCAAAGACAGCCCCGGCTAAACTATAATTCTCCACTGTCCAGATTTTCACAGAATGAATAGATTTTTGCTTATTTTTTGGTTTGTTCAACATTTGTGGTTTTCTGGCAAATCATTTAGGAATGAAGTCACTAAATAACAGACACTGAGTTTCACACTTCATACCCTTCAGAAAAATGCATGCTAAAACAAGACCTGTTATTCTGTCAACTAAGTTTATACAAGAGAAATTTTTAGTACTGTCTATGTTCTCCCAATATATTTGTCCTTGTCCAGATTTTCTGCATAAAGAGGTTGAGAGGTATGCACAAATAAATCATTTTATAGAAGTAGGTATATCCAAACCTCTCAACTGCCCTTGGCTTTGGCTCAAAATGTTGATCTCCCCTTAATAATCCCTCCACAAAATGGCAATTTTGAAAGAAAATGTGGAGGGTTTACAATTGATAGATAATTGTATGATCAGAGTTAGAGATTACTTTTATTTCAGAAATGCATGTAGATTCTCTTATTTTGTCAGTGCTAATATTAAAAGAAGTATCCCTTATTTGACAGGTTCCCAGCTGTATTGTGTGGCTATTTTTATATTTCTGCATCACATTTTTGGTACATCTTTCATAAATTTGTGGTTTTCTGGCACCTGTCACCCTTAGGCTTTTGTATACTGGCCAAGGCTCTTGCCACCTCTATAGTGCCTTTTTTAGGCAAGGCTCAAAGGACAAACCCACCTCCATAGACAACCCAAGGATAAAAAAACTAAAGGTAATGCTACTCAATGCCAGAAGTCTAAACCTCAAGATGCACACACTCGAGCCTCTCCTCAGTATGGAGAAAATAGATGTCTGTGCAGTAACAGAAACCTGGTTCAAGGCTCCTGAGAGCACCCCAACACTACCAGGTTATAACTCATACCATGCTTTTCGGCCCCAAAACTCGGACCGAAGCACAAAAGGAGGGGGGGTATCTATATTCATCAAAGATACCTACACCTTCAGGTTAGTGGCACTGCACAAAGCATCGGAAACCATCCATGTGCAACTAACAACAGGCAAAACTGCCTTTCAGTTTGTAGCCTGCTACAGATCACCCTCCCTTTCACAGGAACCCCACTTGGCATTCCTGAAAACACTGGAGAATATGAAGGTCTCTCCAAACACTATGTTATTGGGTGACTTCAACTACCCAAACATTGACTGGGAAAACTACTCAAGCCCAAACACCCTCGCCCAACGGTTCCTTGAATTTATGAACTCTAATGCGATGGAACAACTGGTCACCACTCCCACAAGAGGGAGCAACATATTGGACCTGGTCATCACCAACATAGGGACTCTATGTTCCACACCAGAGGTAAACCCCTCATTGGTAAGATCAGACCATAAACTAATTTCCCTGGACATCCATATCCCGTCCCAACCCCCAGCCAAGGAAATCACTCTAAAGAATTTCTCAAAAGCTAACTTCACACTTCTCAAGACTGAGGTGGAATCCTTCAAAGCCACCGGTCCAGAGGATAATACAGCCCAATCCACAGAATCCTTTACAATTGCATTCTATGAGCACCTGCAGGAATGCATGGATCATGCTATCCCAAATAAAACCAAGACTCATTCCTGCAAAAACAGGAGACCTCTCTGGTGGACCCCGGCCATAAATAAGCTATACAACAGAAGGAGGAAGCTACTACATGACAGAGCAAAATCCCAAAAAGGGAAGGCATCTCTGATCAGTATTAGCAAGAAACTACGATCCCTCATAAAATCATCAAAGGCCAGTTTCAAAAGAAAAATTGCCCTAGACACTAAAGATAATCACAAGGCCTTCTTTAGTTATGTCAGGAATATGGGTGGAAACTCCCAGATATGCTCTGAATTGTTGCATAACCGTACAAAATATACTGAACCTGCAGACATAGCCAACATCCTGGCAGACAGATTCAGTGCTAACTCCCCCCCCTTCCCCCTCAAAGGAGCAAATGCCTATCCCAACTGAATGTAACCTCCCTGACATCACAGATGCACAGGTGAAAGTTGCCCTCTCCAAAGCAAAAAACACAGCATCTATGGGACCGGACGGTGTCCCAGGCTGTGTCTTACACGAGCTCCAAGAAGAACTGAACCCTCACATTAAGTCACTGTTCAAACTTAGCCTTACTACAGGATGTCTACCCAAAGAATGGCGTACAGCTACAGTGGTCCCACTCCACAAAGGTGGTGCCACAACGGACCCCGGGAACTATTGCCCCATAAGCCTGACTAGTCTGGTCTGTAAAGCTATGGAGCGTATTATCATGGAACTCATAAACAAAGACATTGGGAGCCTCCAGACACTGGACCCTACCCAATTTGGCTTTGTTAAGGACAGATCTTGCCTCTTAAACCTAGTTGATTTCTTTGAAACAGTTACCAAAGCCATAGACGAGGGCAAGGTAGTCCACACAGCCTACCTGCACCTCGCAAAAGCCTTCGACACAATACCCCACTCAGGCATCATAAATAAGCTTACCATCTTAAATATCAACCCCTGTATCACAAGATGGGTTGCAAACTGGCTCAGGGATAAAACCCACATGGTCAGAATTGCAGGTACCATGTCCGAATCCAAACCAGTTACAAGTGGCGTCCCACAAGGCTCAGTTCTGGGACCTCTCATATTCGGTATATACTTTTCTGAGGTTCAGGCTAACACGGGGGGACTAAGGCTGACAAAGTTCGCAGATGGCTGCAAACTGGGAGCCATAATTGACTCTCCAGCTGACACAAGCATCCTCCAAAAGGGTCTCATGGAGACGGATGCTTGGTGCCAGAACCACGTCCTCAAGCTAAATGCTAAAAAGTGCATAATCATCCCCTTTGGGAAAAACAAAGTGCCCACAAATTACCACATAGGTGGTAATCCTTTAAGTACGGAAGAAGTAATTAGAGATTTGGGGACCAACGTAGATATAATCTCTCCTTTGATAATCACGTTGCCAAAGTGGTTAGAAAGACCTTCTATATAGCCCACCTTATCACGAAAGGGTTCACATCTAGATCAAGAGAGGTCATTGTGCCCCTCTACTCGTCACTCATCAGGCCCATAATTGAAAACAATGCCCCTTTTGGGATGTACCTTACCCGACACCTGCAGCAACTGGAGAGACCCCAAAAGTACCTCACCAAGACGATCATGGGCTACAAACAGTTGTCCTATGCAGCTTGACTAAAGAAATTCCAGCTTTACTCAGTTGCTTACCGCCTACTCAGAGGCGATCTATGCCTGACGTACAAAGCCATGTCTAACCCAGAATTAATGGACATGCTCCACCTCAAAAAATCCAAATCCCTTAGAGCTACACGCTCCAGGGACTTGAACCTCAGCACAAAAATAAATAGGACATGCTGGAGGGACAGATTCATTTCCCAGAGGCTCACTCTGGAATAGAATACCAATTCATGTTAGACATAGCCCCTCGCTGACCCTCTTCAAGCGAAATCTGGACGCGTGGATGGGAAATCGCAAATTCACCCCTGGGATCTCTTCTGTGTCCCTGCTCGACAGAGGCACAGTAAACTAATCTTAAAGGGCTACCTTTTCTGACCTACTATACAGAGGCACAGTAGGCTAATCTAATAGGGAGGCGAAAGCCAAATACACCTGGGCTAGGCTTATAAATGCCCTAGGGCAGATAGCCTAGTAACTACCTATGAACCTACTAGTGGCAAATCATTAAAGATTCAAGTTAGAAAATAATGACAGACATATGAGTTTCAGATTTCATACCCTTCAGAAAATTCATAATACAAGACCTACTATTCTATTATCTTTCTAAGTTTATAAGAGCAATATTTAAAAATTTTACTTATTTTTGGGCCTTTGTCCCACTTCTATTTATGGCTTTGTCCTTATTTCTTGCTCTGAGGTTGAAAGGTATGACAAATGTGTCAGGGTCGTCACCATCAGCCAGAGACATTTCAAATTGTGACATACTTGTTGCACCCCACTCCCCCATGTAGTCACTCTGGATGTATCCAAGCAAGGCAAGGAGAAGTTATGCAGTGCAAGTGTGCAGAGTATCCCCCCATCTAAGGTAGACACAAGTACTACAATGGCTTTTCATCTGTCCTTGATTTTGCAGAATGTTCTGGTTTTCGGTCATATTTTTATACTGTTGATTTTTGCTTATTATTCAGAAAATGTATGTTGTTGCAGTGCCTGTTGCTCGGTGTTTAATGCTTTAATGACCATCAGGTAAGCTCGTCTGAGATTGTAAGTTGCAAGTAAGCTTTAATAAGCATACTGTTACAGAATCAAAGAATTACCATCACTGAAACCCTTTTTGTTGTTGCCATGCAGAGAATATTTACATAACTAGATAACGTACAAGCCTTAGGTATTGAAATGCATACGACAGTATTTGTAATAAAGTTTAGGATTACAGTATTTTCATAAGCTTGTAGTCATCTTTGCAGACTTTTCCAATAAAATAATCACATTTTCCCCATGAAACAAGTAGATAGTTGTCAGGCAGCAGGTCTTTTTTGGATAAACATTTTTACAAGTGGGGGTATCAGAGATTGCTACTTTCAGCATGTTACTTTGTACTTTTATAAAGCTGCATATAAATTATAATTAGAACTGCAGTGCAAGGAGAAGTGGTTTGAGTTGAGTGCTGCTTGTTTTTTATGCTGATTTTGACTGGCATTCCAGTAATGTATTTAAAAAGTAACTTATTTTTTCATGCCTCACAACCTTTTTTGTTTCCATCTAGATATCAAGTAAGCTGTCATGTAGCCAATGCATTGAAATATTTTTTCTTCTATACTTAATTTTGTCTTGATTGTACTCTCATAATGATGGTTTGGCACCCAGGGCAGCGTATTTAGTTAAAGTCCCAGTTTTTGTGGTTTTGAGCATACTCCCGCCCCTTTTTAGTTGGCCACACCCCTTCCAATTGGCCCCACCCATTCACCTTTCTCCTGCAGCCCCCCTTTGATTTTAACAGCCACCACTGATGAGGACACCTTTCCATAGACAGCCTGGGATTGGTTAAGGAGGAAAAAGTAAAACTAAAATTAAGAATACATCTACAAACTTCTGATAAACATTCTAATACTGAAAACTTAGAAAACCAGGTTCAGATACTGGAACAAGTGGGAACACAGAAAAATTAAAAAAAAAATTAGGAGTTTGTACTCATGTACCAACTCCTTCGCTCAAAGCTTTCTGGAATTCATAAACTCCAATGCCCTGGATCAACTTACCCACACCCCCACCAGGGGCAACAATATCTTAGATCTAGTCATTACCAACATGAGTGACTGGTGTTCCACACCTGAAGTCAATGCCTCATTGGTCCGATCCGACCATAAACTAATTACCCTAGATATCCACATCCTGCCCCCACCCCCCATTAAGGAAACCATGGTAAAAAATTTCTCCAAAGCCAACTTCATGCCTCTTAAGACAGAAGTGGTGAACTTCATGACACCCATGCAGATGGACAATACAGTTATGACTACTGAATCCTGCACAATTGCACTTTATAAGCACTTACATGAGTGCATGGATCGTGCTATCCCAAACAGAACCAAGATGCTATCCTCCAAAAAAAGGAAGCCAATCTGGTGGTCCCCTGCCATAAACAAACTGTACAACAGAAGGAAGAAACTGTTGCAAATGAGTAAAAGCCCATGAGTGGAGGAGTTCTCTGGTCAGCCTCAGTAAGAAGCTGCAATCCCTGATAAAATCCTCCAAAGCTAGTTATGAAAACAAAATCGCCACTGATTCTAAAGACAACCAAAAAGCATTCTATAACTATGTCAAGAATCTCAATGGCAACTCTCAGATCTGCTCTGAGTTACAGCACAATGGCACTAAATACACAGACCCAACTGATATTGTCAACATCTTGGCAGATAGGTTCAGTGCTAACTTTACCCCCCTCTCACCCCCTAAAGAGCCCATCTGTATACCAGAAGAATGCAAAGTTCCTATAATCACGGCTGCACAGGTAAAAAACACACTCTCCAAAGCCAAGAACACAGCATCCATGGGACCAGACAACATCCCAGGCTGCGTTCTACAAGAACTACAGAACGAACTGGCACCCCACCTAAGTACCATGTTCAATCATAGCCTCACCTCAGGCTTTGTGCCTTTTGAATGGCGCACAGAAATGGTTATCCCACTCCACAAGGGGGGAGCCACCACGGACCCCAGGAACTACCGCCCCATTAGCCTGACGAGCCTGGTCTGCAAGGGCATGGAATGTATCATCATAGAACTTATAAACAAAGACATTGGTAATCTCCAAACTCTGGACCACACCCAGTTCAGGTATGTAAAAGGCAGATCATGTCTCCTAAACCTGATAGACTTCTTTGAAGCAGTCGCCAAAGCCGTATACAATGGTAAGGTGGCTCACACAGCCTATCTAGATCTTGCCAAGGCTTTCGACACCATCCCCCACTCTGGAATTATAGATAAACTCACTAAACTAGGTATAAATCCCTATGTCACAAGATGGGTTGCCAACTGGCTCACTGACAGAACCCACACTGTGAAAGTAGCAGACACCAAATACGACTTCAGACCAGTGACAAGTGGAGTACCACAGGGTTCAGTCCTGGGTCCTCTACTGTTTGGTATCTACTTCTCTGAAGTACAAGCTAACACAGAAGGTCTTTGTCTAACAAAGTTCACAGATGACTGCAAACTAGGAGCCATAATCGAAACACCTAACAATGTGGACATCCTACAAAAGGGCCTCACTGAGACAGATGCCTGGTGTCAAAGCCATGGCCTCAAGCTCAATGCCAAAAAGTGCATTGTCATCCCCTTTGGTAAAAACACTGTACCCATGAACTACAAGATAGGTGGTAGTATAATTAACACCGAAAGTGTGATAAGAGACCTTGGGACACAGGTGGACAGTAGTCTCTCCTTTGATAATCACATCGCCACAGTAGTCAGGAAATCCTTCTATGTGGCACACCTCATCACAAAAGGTTTCTCATCCAGAAAAAAAGAGGTCATTGCTCCCCTCTACTCATCACTCATTAGATCAATTATAGAGTACAACGCCACTTTTGGTATGTACCTCACAAGACATCTATAACAACTGGAAATGCCCCAGAAATACCTCACAAAGAGGATTACCAGCCTCAAACAGATACCCTACACAGACCGTCTCAAAAGACTCCAGCTTTACTCTGTCGCATATCGCCTACTCAGAGGCAATCTCTGCCTAACATACAAAGCTATGTCAAACCCAGAGCTGTTGGACATGCTCCACTTAAAGAAATCCCAATCCCTCCGAGCTACACGCTCTAGGGACCTAAACCTTGTCACCACAATAAACATAACATGCCGGAGGGATAGATTCCTGTCCCAGAGACTTCCCATACTCTAGAATAAACTACCTATCTATATCAAACAAAGCTCCTCATTAGCACTGTTCAAGAAAAAAACTTGATGATTGGATGGGAAATAGGAAATTCACCCCAGGGATCACCTCTGTGGCTCTGCTCAACAGTGGCACAGGAAAATAATTTTCTTGGGTGGCAAAAGCCAGGGTACCTTTTTGGCTGGGCTTGTATAGGCCCCAGGGCCAATGGCCTAGTACCTACCTATGAACCTATAAGAAATTTACAAGAGCAAATATGCCACATCACTTTATTAATCAAAACAGTTGAGTATACACCTTCAAGCTACAAAATAAACTCATGAGGACACCTTTGCTAGACTTTTTCTTGGACTAAGGAGGTCCATGTTTTGTAGGCCATGAAGAGAGGGTAGTGAATGTAGGGGTGCTCTGTGTTAAGGAAAATAGTTGGAAACCATAGTCCACCATAGGTTTAGCTTCCATGTGAAAATCACCATCAACAAGCAAACCTTATTCAATTAAATATAAACCTTTTTTCCTATAACAGCATAGACATTAGAAAAAACATACGCCAGTTCAAGTAAGAAAATATGTAAAATGCAAAGTTAATACACAGCCTATTCCTAATAACTGAACAGGAGAAGCAACAACTTTACACATTAATTTGTAAGAGGTAGAACAAAAACATGAAAGATGAGGCATTTGTGTTGAACAAGTAAATAAGTCACAGTCATATTGTGGGCATTTAGATCCAAATCTTAATGGTTGGAAGGTAGTATGTTGAGTCTCATTGAGCAAGTACATATATGGCATAGTCATAAATATTGGTCATTATAAGGCATTCTTTTGATACCAATTAAGTAAGAATGTTCAATATAATTGTGTTCAGAATAATACATTGATCTTATTCTTCTTCAGATCTGCGTGCAGGAAAAAATATCCAAGAATTCATAATAACCTAAAAAATTCTTACCAAAGTAAAAAAATAGCTTGAGACTTGAGAAAAACAAAAAAAACATGGTTAAGAAAGACAGATTGTTTTTATTATGAGTAGCATGAACAAAGTCAGGGACATCCAGACATTATATTTGTATAGATTAGTAATAAGCATGATGGTGAATCCTTTTTAAGTTCAGGGTGCTTATGATCATATGATTAATTATACAACCCAATCAGGAAACCTTTAGAAATGGTGGGCGCTGGGTGAGTATAATGATTGGGGTTGCACGGGGGGACTGCCACCAATCATCAGAATGCAGAGTAAACTATGGTGCAAGGCAAATGGCAGTAAGATGCTGCCCTGTGTTGAGTGTCTGAGTACATAGAGCAAATAAGCAGATCCCTAAAATTTGGCAGGTTAACTATAAGCAACCGACTATGGGTTATATTCTATGGCCCTCCGGATTATTGGCTTTTGTCTACAGGGCTGCTCATTGGTCATCACCCACCTTAGACGGCCACTGATTGGAGGAGGTTTTCATTTCCTGATTTGCTGGAAAATCCTTAGGGGTATACTATGAAAGATCTCCCTTGTTAGCTAGGGATAATAGCAGTATTGTAATGTTTTAAGTACGATCATGAAACTGGTTATTTAAGCAAGTTCATGGAAAGCCTGTTTTCAATCTTTGGTACAGCGGTCATCTGTCCACATGATTCTAAAGAAGTAAAGTTTCTTTTATAAGAAACGAGTATTCAATTTTAATTTTGATTGCAATTTAACTTTCTGGAATTTTTAAGATACTACTGCAGATTCTGTATACCCTTTTTTTTGTTTTTTTTTTTTTGGTTTTAACTCCAAACATCTGAGTTATTTTAGTATAGCTATCTAGAGTTTTGTTTCATATATCTATGGATTCCAAACACTCTCATTTATTTATTAGATCTATCTCAAAGGGACTGGAACTTTGATATTGGTGGTTCTCCTATTCAAACTTGGTCTTAGCTGGACTTCCCACGTATTTATTACTGTTTTAGAGGTAAGCTTCTGCATAACCTAGACAGTGGTGATACAGCTACCCCACAAGTGGTGCATGATTCGTCTATGATCACTCTATATTGGACAAAATATATAAAATCTCAAATTACATGAAGCAGTAGGGCAAAAAATATTTCATAACATGTCTGTTTTACTTGCAGTAAACTATTAGCTTAGCTTGTTAAACCCCCATAATATTATAGGATAGATCCTAAACAACTGACAGTGTGCAACATAACTTGATTGTATTGTAACAATTTATCTACAGTCTCTGACACTGCTGGCAAATCATATGCATCAAAAAAGATTAGTACTCTAGACATCTGATCATGTGGTAATCCTGGGGAAAACCCACACTTACCTGACTACTGATATGACAACCGACAGGATTACTAACATGTAAAGTTACTCCACCTGTAACAGGTATACTCAACTGCAGCGTTCCCTGAGGCACTCAAGCCTCCACCTATGCAGCTGAATATTTTCTAAAATCTATTCAAAGCTGTAGAGAAAAGAATGCGAGTCCATTAGAAATTTGAATGGTAGGCAGTGACAGTCTAAATGTGGACAGGTGAACCTTACAGTACATAATTGGCATGTGCATCACCTCAACCAGCCATTGGTCCAGAGGTCGGGATTTCTCTGTTTTATATAATTGTAATGGTGGTGGCATTGATGGTCTTTTCTTGCTATGTAGGTGACACATGTCACCTCTTGAGCTAGGCTATTCCAGGCCTCTGCCTTATACTGAGGTCCTTAGTAGCCATCCTCAAAGAGCTTTGGCCTATAATACTGGTGGAGTAGATGGAGAAGTATTTTGGACTCTTCTGAGCACTGCTTTTGGGTTCTAAACTCTTTTCTCAAATCAATACTTGATATTGTAATAATTTGCATTGAAAAAATGATCTAATTTTGTAGCTCCACCTGTTTTTGCATGTACCAACTGTTGTGTAATGGAGGTCTGTGCATTTGCTAAACCAGTACTGGAAAAAAAACATTGTGAAATAGTGGTTGAACATAGCTGTCTGAGATACAAAATATGGCATCCCTGTTTCATGGACTATTAAGGTAGTGAACTGTGCATTACAGTGACTCCACTCACAGTATGCGTCAGCTAAAATTACAGATACCCCCTCTACCCAAGGGGGTAAAATAACCTGATGTGCATTGTTGACCAGAGTCACCCATGTATGTGCACAATGCTGTGGGGAAGGCAGCATGAAGGTTAGCGAGTTTGCAGAATGTGAAAACTGAGTAACTTAGAAACTTATACGGATTGAGCTCTCATTCATATAATTTCACCCGACACACCAATTACTTTGAGGGTAAGTACTGCCCATCACTGCACTATAAACACAGGTGTGGGCAAATCATGATCTTCGCTGAGCTCAAGAAATCTGCTTAACTTCTTTGTAGCCATCTCCTAACTTCTATGGCATAGCATACCTAATTAATAGGCTTTCATACTTGCTTTGTTAGTATGCTATACATAAAGCTGAAACACAAATTTTAAGGGGTTAGATCAAAACAGAACTGAGAAAAGTAGCATTTTTTTTTAGAATTTCCACAGCATGACCTCCAAGAATAGTATCAGTTTTACTGCATACTCACCTCCAAGGCATGGTGCTTACACATTTCCGATTTGCTCTGCCATTTGCTTCATTTTATACACCACAACGCTAATTTTAGTAATATTCCTTATTAGCATGTGTATTAGCATATACCACAACTAGCTATACCATTTCTCAGTAACTTTTCCAATATGTATTTGTCTAAAATTACACAAATCCTGTTTGTGAATGCTTGTCATGTAAATTCACTTGCAGTGATGCAGCAATGGTTTCTGAAAACAGCCTACTGTAAGGTCAAGTTTGAAGAGGCCAAGTAAAGATTTGCTCAAAATAGTGAATTCAAAACGATGTAGGAAGTAAACATTATGCTTTGAAGTGTCAAGGGGCACATAAAAATAACAGAACCTATAAAGTTAATGAAACTTTGGTTCAAACATTCTCTGGCATCTTAAAAATTGCAGTGAAGACACTAAAGGTGTATCAGTGAGTTACATAAAATGTTTCTGTATTATGTATACTATACTACACTATACTATGCTATGCCATACTATACTATACTCCACTATACAGTTGTATCAGGCAATTCTAATATTTTTAAACAAACAGAATATGTTTGCTAAACTGCTGGGCTCATAGGATCCATCTGTGATGCCAAGGAACAAAGAAAGCAGATACATCTGACATTCTGCAAGAGATCTTCAGGTAAGGACTTCTGTTATTCATCTGCTGTAGGATTAAAGGTAACAAGTCATCAAATAATGGCTGTTCAAGAACTCTGGCTTGAGATTTGTCACTGATCTTACGGGTAGTCAAAGAAGGCTTAAAGATTTCTAAGGAATATTCTCCTTCATAGTGCATGCCAAAAATAAGTCATACTTACTTAGAGCATGAACTCTCATTATAATTCAGAAGAAAAATGAAAGTGAGAAAAAACAATGTATAGGTAAAATGGATGCTAATATGTTAGATGATATGATTTAGCTATAACCTAGCAAACTCCTCAAGCAGTTAGAGAGAGAACTGCCGAACATTCAGACAGTAGAGAGGTGTTATCTGATAGACAAGAAATATCAAGTGCCCCATCTAGTGGATTGGCTTCAGTACATGTTCATAATGGACGTGTACACAAGAAAGTGATTTTTTTTTTTTTTTTTTTTTTTTTTTACAAGTGATGACAAATGCTTTTTTTAATGATAAATCCCAGCACCATAATGGGTCTCTTGATGAACAACCCATCACATTTCCTTCCTTCTGAAAAAAATGACTGTAGCATTTCTACAACCCTTCAATTTATGTGAATTAAAAGCATGGTGTACGTTAAAACTCCAATGTGCAAACATGAAATCATTAAAGCTATTAAACAGCAGTAAATAAAGAGCAGGATATTGTCTATATTTACTGCGGGTTTCCATATAATTGTGTGTATAATTATATTATCCACAGCAAGTCATTCCTCACTTGCTGTCAACTCCCTCATTAAGTAACTCCGCAGAAGAAACTGCAGCTTTTTAAAATCAAAAACAGCAGAAATGTAAAATGGGTCCTCATTTATATTCCACACCTAGGATCTAAAAATGGTTTAAGTGGAAACAATAACAATAATGATGTTTGTCTGGGTACTTGTTTAGTGATGTAGCAGTGAGGCTTTTTATCTCATACACTGAAAGTTTAGCATTCTAGACAGGGACAAGGATTTCTATTTGATCTGAAATTTAACTACTTGTATTTGAACATCTACAATAAACACTTATTAAAATGCTTTTTGCATTCACTAATTTAGGTCTCAAAATCACAGTGTCTGCAATTAGTAATACTTCTCAGCTGGATATGCAAGAAGTTGTTGAACTTGTGTCTCTCACAGCTAGCAAGTTTCTCCGGTTATTATCTCTACTCATGTAAAAGAAATCGTGAGTTTGTTCTGCCTGACCTGGGTGTTATGAACAGGGGAAGCCGACTGTGGTACTTGACCTATCCCAAGAGGTCATGTAGCAGTTACTAGACTAGTATTTCTCTATACCTTCCAAGAGACCCAGGAGTGACAGGCAGACTTAGCTGACCCAAGAACTACAGCAGTTAATCTTTTTCAGGGGATAATCATAGCTATCATTTGTGTAAGATACCTTTAATAAACATGTCAAGACATCACAAGAAAATATGTAATGCACCTGAGAGATACACTACTTACAGTTTATATGCAAATACAAGTAAAAAGCATTTTGGTTCGACTGGCTTTTCACTATACTGCACTGCATGTTTAACTCAATACTAAAATTTATTTCAACATGCATTATTCCAGTCCGGTTTTTTTTCTGTGACAAAAGCTTTAGTAATATCATATTCATAAACCAGTTTAGTACGAACAATCCAGAGGTGAAACCAGAGACCATATCACTCCTTAAACTGAAATCAATAGGCAAGATACCCTGTAGCCTGTAGCAAAATCCTACAGTCAATGAATGTACAAGGTAACTGGGCCATATTCCCTTTTACACCTTGCCAGTACCCACCTCTTGGTTATTACCGCCTTTTTCAAACACCAGTAGGGTAGTCATACCTGCGATTAATTTAAGAATAATTGTCTAATTCCTTCTTTCAAAAAAGATAGAGAGTCACATCACTTGATCTAGAGAATAGGTTTGTTCCAGAGAAGGGGTAGTCCTCGCATGGCAAATCTGTCTCTCCACCATGATTTTCATTAATTTGCTGAAGCAAGTTCAGATCTCATTCTAGTGTTCACAGAACTGTCTGATTTGTGGAGAAATAAGAGGCCTTAGACTGTCAGATCACTAATGGCCCACAAAGCAAGACGCAGATCACCTCTGAGGAGTCTGTAGCCTCCAGTCTCTCTTGGAAATTCAGGTTCTTTTAATCCCATAATCTTTTTTGTCAGTAACCAGGGAGGGTCTCACTAACTGCTTGACATGTTTAGTAAGATACATCCCTAAAAAAACATTGCTTTCTAAGATTGGCTTGATCAGTGCAGAACACAGATGGGTCAAGACATATTTGGACCTAGAGGAAATACACTTTCTAATCAGCTCTGTGACACCCCACCACTGGCCCAGTAATCAAGGAGACTCACCACTAGCACCAGTGGGGGACTTGCACTGGGAGGATGACAGGTACACACAGTATTTCCAGATGCAGCTCTCTGTATCAAGTGCAATTTCCCTTAAGAGCACACAGAGACCACAGTCAGACCAGGGCTGGTTTCTCTCTCTTTCTCCAGATCCCCAATAAGACTCCCCACTGGCATAGCTATAGAGTTGAGATCTCAGCCGAGTGGCCAAGCCAAGACCTCCAGCACCCTCTCTGTCCAACCAGTGCTTTATGTCCATTGCCAAGTAGCTGACACACTCTGTGAGGTTTCACACACACACACACACACACACACACACACACACACACACACACACCTGGGAAAGGCTGGCACAGGTTTACTTGTTATGTCCCCTTCTGTCCAGACTATAAGGTAGTTTCCACTGCCACCAGCCGATGCTATCAGCTTAAGGCCCTTAACAAAGGGTGTCCAATCTTGCTGTGTAATGTTACTACCAATACAAATGGTAGTTTGGCCATGAGCAAGGCTATTAGGAGTGGCCCACAGTGTCACCAAATAAATATGCAAGTACTCTCAGAACTTAAATATGTCTCACAAATATCAGCCACAATGAAATTTTATATATATTTAATAATAAATAATAAAAGAACAAGAAAATATTCAGCATATAATCACAGTAACATCAGAGTTCAAAAAGAAACGGCTAAATTAAGCTTTGCTATATTTCTGTCTATATCTAGAGAATTGCTATATACTAGTTAACTTACTTACAGAGCAAGCAAGGCAGATGTGGTAAGTGGGTCTTTTAGCGGATATTGTCAGGTCAAAGAAAAATGCAGACTACCTAGTCTCTCTGAGTTCTTAAATTAATATCTCAAATATTACTGCTGGGATACCTTGCAGGATGACATCACTTCATGTGATCCGACTATTCCAGGTAAAACCCTGAATGATGCAGCTGGTAGCATTTAGTATCTACCTGTGAAAATACATAGACAAGGCTTTTTTAGATCTAAAGCAGACCCTGGAAGTCATAAAACAATATAAACACTTCCAAGACAATAAAGCGAACCTCTAGTTCTAGATATTGCGTCTGTTACTGCACTGAAACTGAAAGATAACATCCTGTTATTACATGGCCATAAAGTAATTTAATTTAAGCTATTTTTCTGAAGTTAGCCTCTTGTGTTTCATTTTCCATTGTTAAAATATATACAGCTAAACAGTTACAATACTGCAGGTACATTTCTGTTCTATTCCAATAGGGCATGCTGTGGTTACATTTTAGCTCAGTACTTTACAAAATATCTCTTCAGCACACATCTGTACAAACCATCTTATATGACATACAGTTCTAATACATTTATAATGCAAGCATTATGAATCATGTTGATATTCACAATGGCATACAATTATGTACAGAATTCCAGATAGCTGAGCTGGCACATTATCTCATTTTGTGACAAGCTATACCAGATAGGATTCCCTGACAACTGATGTAACACAATGGTCAAAGGACAGGGAGTTATCTACCCATGTTCCAAGGTATCTTGCAACATAAGCATTTTGGAGTGGTTTTCTACAATATAAGATAGGTGGAGGGTATGCTTGCCAAATGTAACAATTTTGCATTTTTAAGTTCATTATCAGCGCACCACCTACTGCAGAAAAGTCAGTTTGCCGCTTCTTAGAAAGAGATTCAAGTATAATACCCAGTTTATCATCAGCAGCAAACTTGGCTAACCAGAGTGCCTGATTTTTTATTTGGAGAATAAAGATGTTTATGATGAATAACAAAGTTTCTAGCATGAAATTCTGCAGTAACCCACTGGTAACTTTCATGACTGCTGAGGCTGCATTTGCCACCCTTATTGCAATGTTTTTGTCCCTCAGCCAATTATCGATCCATCTAACTACATAGATATCTGGTTAGATCCGACCACAAATTCATCACCTTGAAAATCCACATCCCTCCCCCCCCCCCCCACCCTGCAAAGGTAACCATCATGAAAAACTTTTCCAAAGGTAACTTTTGGCTCCCAAAAACAGAGGTGGCTAACTTCATGGCACCCATGAAAATGGAGAATAGTTGCATGACTACAGAATCACCCACCAATGCACTGTACGAACACATACACAAATGCATGGATCTCCCCATACCCAACAAAACTAAGATGCTCTCCTTCAAAAACAGGAAGCCAATCTGGTGGTCCCCTGCCATAAACAAACTCTACAACAGAAGGAGGAAACTGATGTGGAATAAGGTGAAGTCCCAAGACTGGAAAAATTCCCTTATCAGCCTCAACAAAAAGTTGAGATACCTCATCAAATCCTCTAAAGCTAGTTATGAAAATAGAATTGCAGCAGATAGTAAAGACAACACAAGGCCTTCTACAGTTATGTAAAGAATCTCCAAGGCAATACACAGATTTCCTCTGAGTTACTGCACAATGGTATCTGGCCAACAGATTCAGTGCCAACTTTACCCCTCTCTCCTCCCCCAAAGGACCAATCACAATACTAGTAGATTGCCAAGCACCCAGTATTACTGCTGCACAGGTTAAAACAGCACTGTCCAAGGCCAAGAATACAGCTTTTATGGGACCTGACAATATCCCTGATTGTGTTCTACATGAACTACAGAGTGAACTGGCACCTCACCTGTGTGCACTGTTCAATCATAGCCTCACCTCAGGCTTTGCCCCTACTGAATGGCACACAGCTATAGTCATCCCTCTCTACAAAGGAGGGGCAACTACAGACCCGGGGAACTATTGCCCCATTAGCATGATGAGTATGATATGCAAAGCTATGGAACACATCATAGACCTAATAAACAAGGATATAGGGAATCCCCAAAGTCTGGATCCCACACAGTTTGGTTTTAGGAAGGGTAAATCATGCCTGCTCAACTTGGTCGACTTCTTTCAGTCACCAGAGCTGTGGATGAAGGCAAGGTGGTTCATACAGCCTACCTTGATCTGGACAAGGATTTTGATACCATTCCCCACTCAGGAATCATAGAGAAACTCACTAAGCTTGGCATCAACCCTTATATCACTAGGTGGGATGCAAACTGGCTCACAGAAGGAACCCACAGTGTGAAAGTAGCTGACTCCAAGTCAGACTGCTGACTAGTCACAAGTTGAGTCCCACAGGGTTCAGTCCTGGGTCCTCTCCTGTTTGGTTTCTACTTCTCTGAAGTCCAGGCTAACATGAAGGGACTCTGGCTGACAAAGTTCACAGATGATTGCAAGTTGGGAGCTATTATTAACTTCCCAAGTGATGCTGAAATCCTACAGAATGGCCTCACTGAGACCAACGACTGGTGTCAGAACCATGGCCTTAAGCTCAATGCAAAAAAATGCGTCATCCCCTCTGAGAAAAACCCGTTTCCCATGAATTACCATATTGATGGCAGTCAACTGAACACAGAAGGTGTTATAAGAGATCTGGGAACACAGGTTGACAGCAACCTCTCTTTTTCCTCAAAAAATGTTTTTATTTTTCAAATACATTTGAATGAATTCCATAGTATTTATACATAACATCTTAAATAACTATGTACACTATTTACATTAGCCTGACACTATAACAGATCTTAATGTATACAGTTACTTTATACCTATGTCCAAGTCATTATTAGAGTGTCTGATCAATTATTGTATAGTGTCAATCAACGATAAGACTTTTCCCCAAGGGTTGTTGATAAATGACTTTGGATAAGTTCTTAGTTCTTTAATTTTAATTTCCAATAATGCTGTGGTCTTCAGTAGGCTGTAGAAGTCTTCCAAAGTCAGTATTGTGTTTGTATTCCATCTTCTTGTTATACACTTCCTTGAAATTGCAAGTATAGTCCATACTAGATACATGTTTGACCTATTCAAATTAGGACCTTCATTCACATTTAATAATACAAAAGCTTTAGTTAAATAAAATGATTCATTAAGTAAAGCTTGTCGAAAGTTATTAATACCATTCCAAAATGGCTTAATTTTAACACAAAGAAAATGTGGTTCCAATCTGCATTGTGTACTTGCTCACATCACCAACATATTCCTTTTATGGAAAACCTAATTTTACTGATTCTGTCTGGGGTTAAGAATGCTCTATGAAAGCATTTCCAATTAAAAACTTTCCAGTATTGTGTAAAGGATGTATATTTTATCGATAATAAGATATTTGTTTTAATATCTTCAGTTAACTGTATTGAGTGTCCTTTTGTTATATATTTCCAATATGAGATTTTAGGTGTTTTATAGTTTATCAATATTTTGTAAAATTCTGAAATACTGTTTCCCATGTCAAGTCATTATATATGATTTTATATATGTATTTCGTAAATTTAGGTATTTCTTTAAATGAAGAATTGTTAATTATTCAAGTTAAATCTTGCAAATATGACAGAATACTCTGTAAAGTTAGCCAGTCCTGTTGTGACATTTTGTATGTTGTTTTTATTACTTACATATCTAAAACATTTAGTTCTTTGATACATTAGAGCCAACAAACAAATCCTTTCGGTTTCCAGCAATTAATAAATTCTCTATATATTTTATGCGGAAAGTTCTTTGTGACTACTCCAGTTGTACTTTGTTGCATACTGCCTACTCAGAGGTGATCTCTGCCTGACATACAAGGCCATGTCCAACACAAAATTGATGGACATGCTCCACCTAAAGAAAACCATATCCCCTCGAGCCACATGCTCCAGGGATCTAAACCTCACCACAACAATAAATAGGATGTGCTGGAGGAATAGATTCCTGTCCCAGAGACTTCCCATGCTCTGAAACAAGATTCCAATCTACATTAGGTAGAGCTCCTCACTAACCCTCAAGAGAAATCTTGACAAGTGGATGGGAAACAGAAAGTTTACCCCAGGGATCACCTCAATGGCTCTGCTGGACAGAGGCACAGGGAACTAATCTAAGGAGGCGGCGAAAGGCAACACATTCTGGCTAGGCTTATAAATGCCTTCGGGCAGATAGCCTAGTACCTACCCATGAACCTATAAATGGTGTTAAAAGATCAAACCAGATTTTTAAATCTATATTTCCATTACTAATTTTCCTAAATGAGTCGATGTAATAATTAATCATACGAGTTTTAGTGGGTTTAGTTATGTTATATTGCATACTAATACACATGTGCCATGGCAAATTGTTTTGACCTGTTATTTGAAATTTTTTTTGTAAATCAAACTCATTTATTGATATTAAAGTTAGTAATTTTTTCCAATTTGGAGAGTAATTTGGACTTACCCAATCTGAGATTGTTTTAGATATTGATGCTTTTATATATGTTTTTATAATCAGGAAAGTTTAATCCTCCCTGTTTCCATGGTCTGATATGATGTATTAAAGCCATTCTGTTTCTTTTGGGAAACCATAAAAATGTTATTAGGCATGAATTTATTTCTTTAAGTATATTCCTTTCTGGTAACAGTTGTACTGCCAAGGCAATATATAGTATCTTGGGCAGTAAAACCATTTTTATTAACTGTAGTCTATCTTCAAATGTTAATATTATTTTGTTCCATCTTTCCACAGAGATTTTAATTGTATTGATATTATAGTTTTTTTGAGACTAATTCATTATCCTTACATAACTCAATTCCTAGATATTTTAAGGTAGATTCTTGTTTCCCTATGATGTGATCCCCCCTTATTCTGCAGTTCTTTTTTTTATTTAAAAATAAAAATGTTGATTTTGATTTATTGAAATGGAGTCCTGAAGTCATGTGAAATTTGTCAATTCATTTATCTAATTCTTCTAATGTCTTTTTTGTATTATATAATGTTAGTAATATGTCATCAGCAAATAGCATTACTTTAGAATTGTATTGTTCATAAACATAGATTCCTTTGATTTTTATATCATTACAAATTGAATCTGCCAATGTTTCAATAGCCAGAGCAAATAGAATTGGTGACATGGGACATACTTAGGTTCATAAGTTGGTACTAGGCCATCTGCCTGAAGGTATAAGCCTAGCCAGAATGTGTTGGCTTTAGCCACCCCCTTGATTAGTTCCCTGTGCATCTGTCCAGCAGAGCCACTGAAGTGATCCCCAGGGTAAACTTTCTGTTTCCCATTCATTCGTCAAGGATACTCTTGGAGTGCTAGTGAGGAGCTCTGCCTAATGCAGATTGGAATCTTGTTCCAAAGTATGAGAAGTCTCTGGGACAGGAATATATCCCTCCAGCATGTCCTATTTATTGTTGTGGTGAGGTTTAGATCCCTAGAGCATGTGGGTCGAGGGGATAAGGTTTCTTTAGGTGGAGCATGTCCATCAGTTCTGGGTTGGACATGGCCTTATATGTCAGGCAGAGATCACCTCTGAGCAGGCGGTATGCAACAGAGTACAGCTGGAATTTCTTCAGTCGAATTGCATAGGGCATCTGTTTGAGGCCAGTGATCCTCTTGGTGAGGTACTTCTGTGGTCTTTTCAGCTGTTGCAGGTGTCTTGTAAGGTATATCCCAAATGGGGCATTGTACTCTATGATGGGTCTGATGAGTGATGAGTAGAAGGGCACAATGACCTCTTTTGATCTGGATGCAAGCCCTTTTGTGATTAGGTGGGCCACACAGAAGGATTTTCAAACCACTTTGGCAATGGGATTATCAAAGGAGAGATTAATATCTACTTGGGTCCCCAGATCCCTTATTACATTTTCCGTATTTAGGGGACTACCACCTATGTGGTAGTTTGTGGATACTTTGTTGTTGTCAAAGGGAATAACTATGCACTTTTTGGCATTTAGTTTGAGGCCATGATTTTGACACCAGGTATCCGTCTCAGTGAGACCCTTTTGGAGGATGTCTGTGTCAGCCGGTGAGTCAATTATAGCCCTTAGTTTGCAGTTGTCTCTGAACTTGGTCAACCATAGTCCTCCTGTGCTTGTCTGTACCTCTGAGAAGTATATGCCGAACAGGAGGGGTCCTAGGACTGAGCCGTGGGGAATGCCACTTGTAACCGGTTTAGAGTCAGACCTAGCTCCCACAACTCTCAACATGTGGGTTCTGTCCGTGAGCCAATTGGCAACCCATCTTGTGACATAGGGGTTTATGTTCAGGCTGGTGAGCTTGTCTAATACCAGAATGGGGAATGGTGTTGAAGGCCTTTGCAAGGTCTAGGTAGGCTGTGTATACCACCTTTCCCTCATCTATAGCCTTAGTAATGGTCTCAAAGAGGTCCACCAGGTTAAGTAGGCATGATCTGCCCTTAAAGCCGAACTGGGTAGGGTCCAGTGTTTGAAGGTTCCCAATGTCTCTGTTAATGAGTTCCATGGTGATGCGCTCCATAGCCTTGCAGACCAAGCTAGTCAGACTTATAGAGCGATAGTTCCTAGGGTCTGTTGTGGCTCCACCTTTAAGTTTCAACAGTGTGTTTAGGTGAGGGGTTAATTTGTCTTTGAGCTCGTGTAGGACACAGCCTGAGACACCGTCCGGTCCCATTGATGCTGTGTTTTTGGCTTTAGAGAGGTCTTTTTCAACCTGAGTGTCTGATTTCAGGGGCTCTACATTCTTCTGGTATGGTTATGGGCCCTTTTGGGGGCGAGAGGGGGGTGAAGTTTGCATTGAACCTGTTTGCCAGGATATTAGCAATATCGGTTGATTCAGTGTATTTTGTGTCATTCTGCACTAACTCCGAGCAGATCTGAGCATTGCCACTTAGATTCTTGACATAGCTAAAGAATGCCTTGTGGTTATCTTTGGAGTCCTGGGCAAGTTTTCTTTCAAAGCTTGCCTTGGGCGATTTTATGAGGGATCATAGTTTCTTGCTGATACTGATCAGGGATGTCTTCCTTTCTTGGGATTTTACTCTTTTCTGTACTAGTTTCCTCCTTCTGTTGTATAGCTTTGTTTATGGCAGGGATCCACCAGACTGGTTTCCTTTTCTTGGAGGAGTGAGTCTTGGTTTTGCTTGGGATAGCACGATCCATGCATTCTTGAAGGTACCCATAGAATGCATTAGTAAAGGATTTTGCAGCTTGGACAGCGTTATCCTTTAGCATGGGGGATTTGAAACTTTCCACCTCTGTCTTAAGTAACGTGAAGTTTGCTTTTGAAAAGTTTTTCACGGTGGTTTCCTTGTCCAGGGGTGGGGGCAGAATGTGGATATCCAAAGTGATTTGTTTATGGTTAGATCTAACCAGCGAGGGGTTGACCTCCAGTGTGAACACCGGTCACCCATGTTGGTGATGACCAGGTCCAATATGTTGTCACCTCTGGTGGGAGTGTTGACCAGTTGTTCCAGGGCGTTTGAGTTTATAAATTCTAGGAAATGTTGGGCAAGAGAATTAGTACTTGAGCAGTTCTCCCAGTTAATGTTTGGGTAGTTGAAATCACCCAATATTAGGGTGTTTGGTAGGACCTTTATGTTACCCAGTGTTTCCAGAAATGCGGAATGGGGGTCCTGGGACATGGTGGGTGATCTGTAGCAAGCTACAATTTGAATTGACCATTTTGAGGATTTTTCCTCATGTAAATATGTATATACTATTGAATGACTTAACCATTTTCATATAAGACTACAACTCTTGTGAGACTGAACACTATAATTGAATCCTTGTATTTTGCTTTTGTATACTCTATCCACTTAACACTAGTGTTTTTCTTTTGATATTTTGTGTGACTTTAGTATCTAAAGTATCTCTTAGATATAATTTCCATTATTAATTCAAACTTCTTTTGTATCTAGGTTAATTTTACATCAGGTTTTTCCCTATTGGAATACAGAATATAAAATCCTAGATATGTAATATGTTATAACGTTTTGTAATGTACCAGTTTCTATTGTAAATATCATTGTCTTGTCCTATTTGGTTGTTGTTTGTGGAGCTTTTCTCCCCGGGCCTCCACTGAAAATGGACATATATCCAGCTGGACTAGCCCGGTCAACAAATGTAAAATAAAAATAAAAAAATAAATAAATAAAGTGCAGTTTTGCCCATTGTTATTTGCACGTGGATAATCTCTGAAGCATTGTGCTGTGCCACTAACCTGGAGGTGTGGGTATCCTTGATGAATTTAGATACTCCCCCGCCTTTTGTATTTCGGTCCGGGTTCTGTGGATGAAATGTATGGTACGAGTTGTAGCCTGGTAGTGCTGGGGTGGTCTCTGCAGCCTTAAACCAGGTTTCCGTTACTGCACATATATCAATTTTCTCCATACTGAAGAGTGCCTAGAGTGCATGCATTTTGAGGTTTAGACTTCTGGCATTGAGTAGTATTACCCTCAGAATTTTGTTACTTGTGCTATTTACGGCAGTGGGTTTGCCTTTTGAGCCTTGCCTAAAAAAGGCAATAGGATGGTGGTAAGAGCCTTGGCCAGTATACGAAAGCCTAAGGGTGACAGGTGCAAGCCATCTAGCAAAGCAGCGTGGCTTGTCGAGCATGTCACCCCAGGCAGACAGACACTGGATCCCCTTTGAATGACACCAGAAACTTGGCCAATTGTTGAAAATGATAATTTTGTCTTTACAGTCTTTTAGATTATGTAAATATTTTGCTCTAGTTTTATTTGCAGCAACTATATATATTACTTTAGTGTGGTCGCGTTTGTTCAGTGTTTAATATTTAAGTTTATTTTATTTTATACTGGTGAAATTGAGTTTATGACTGAAAATTTTTTTATATTTATATACAGTTGACTTGATGACTTTTTCTTTTAAAAATTTTTTTTAGCCATCAGGTAAATGTGAGCATGGTCATAGCCCATTTGTTGTTTCTCATATATATTCCTTTATACAGCTTATACGCGACAGTTGAAGCTACTTGGGGATTGTTAGTGGAATATATAGATGCCCCTGTTATGAGACAAGCAAAGACGTCTGGTTTTATGACAACAAGACGGATTTTAATATTTTCTCTCATTTTGATTGAGATATATATATACGACTACATATTGGCAAATAAGTTTTTTTAGCAGTTTTTTAGCTATCGTTTATACCAACAAGACATTAATATGGGTTATTCCAAGTAATTAAGTGCGATGTTCTTTTAAGCACTTTAGTTGAGAAACTTGTTTCCTTTGTTATGGTACTTTACATGTAGAACAGTATTTATTTAGAATTATTTTTCTTTTCGTTTTGATGTACCCGTTTGTTTAAGAATTACTTGCACGGTCAGTCACATTCTGATTACAGAATTTTAAATGTAGTTAGTTGCAATTCATGAGAGTTTTACATTTGCCCTGAAATCTCGGACTTTTTATTATTTTTTACTGTGTACACGAGCAATTTCCAAACAAAAGGTAAAACATGTGAACGATGTTTTGGGTATTGTCGAGCCCCGGCATTCATTTGACATATTTACATTTTTTGTTCACTGTCTCCAATGGAGACCTTAATAACATTCCTTAAACATCACTACTTAACAGGGTTTATCAGCTAATCAAATTGTTTCAAGCCCACCACAGTACTGGAGGAGATATAGGCTTTAAAGCGGTAATTACGCTTTACTTCTTAATGTTTAGCCGTCCTGAATGTGGTAATATGTGTTTTGTATTTAATGATGTTTTTTGAACTATATCAGTTGATGTTTTGATTATTTGAATGATTAACTACCAGGCAGAACAAGAAAGAAGGTTTTGTACATTCCGACTGGGAGCTTGACAAGTTGTAAGCCAGTATTGGCAGTCCTTAAGCTAACTAGGCTAGCAGCGGTTTAGCGCTGCAATGCCTTTATCATATTTTAGTCATGTATTATTTATTTAATGTACTACACTTAAAGATTTTTTGAAAAGTCTGTTGTCAAATGAATGTTTAGACACAAGGTTCATTTTTTCAAAAACGGTCATTGCCGATTTAATTACAACATTAGCTGATTTAATCATTAGTTAATTGAAGCTTGGCTTTTTGATTTTCGCGCCGAAAAACTATGTATAAAAACAGTTCATTTGTTTCATGTTATTTAAACCTGAAGAAGCGTAGTACATCTACGTGAAAGCGCTTGTGTTTTTATGGAAAAATAAAGGACGTTTTTTACTTGACTTTTCCGTGTGGTGACTCCAGTTTGGATCTATTATTGACATATAATTTCCATTATTAATTCAAACTTCTGTTGTATCTAGGTTAATTTTACATCAGGTTTTTCCCTATTGGAATACAGAATATAAAATCCTAGATATGTAATATGTTATAACATTTTGTAATGTACAGGTTTCTATTGTAAATATCATTGTCTTGTCCTATTTGGTTGTTGTTTGTGGAGCTTTTCTCCCCGGGCCTCCACTGAAAATGGACATATATCCAGCTGGACTAACCCGGTCAACAAATGTAAAATAAAAATAAAAAAATAAATAAATAAAGTGCAGTTTTGCCCATTGTTAGTTGCATGTGGATAATCTCTGAAGCATTGTGCTGTGCCACTAACCTGGAGGTGTGGGTATCCTTGATGAATATAGATACTCCCCCGCCTTTTGTATTTCGGTCCGGGTTCTGTGGATGAAATGTATGGTACGAGTTGCAGCCTGGTAGTGCTGGGGTGGTCTCTGCAGCCTTAAAACAGGTTTCCGTTACTGCACATATATCAATTTTCTCCATACTGAAGAGTGCCTAGAGTGCATGCATTTTGAGGTTTAGACTTCTGGCATTGAGTAGTATTACCCTCAGAATTTTGTTACTTGTGCTATTTACGGCAGTGGGTTTGCCTTTTGAGCCTTGCCTAAAAAAGGCAATAGGGGGGTGGTAAGAGCCTTGGCCAGTATACGAAAACCTAAGGGTGACCGGTGCAAGCCATCTCTAGCAAAGCAGCGTGGCTTGTCAAGCATGTCACCCCAGGCAGACAGACACTGGATCCCCTTTGAATGACACCAGAAACTTGGCCAATTGTTGAAACTGATAATTTTTTCTTTACACCGTGGTATCATTCTTGGTGAGGGCAAGATGCTACTCTGGGTCAGGGTCATACCGGCCTGGGCTACATGACCAGAGAGCTCTTCCATGTCTCTTTTCATGTAGTCCAGGGAGGTACGGCTCAGGTCATTCACACCAACATGGGCAATGACAGAGTCATATTTGTGCTTGTTCTGGAGTGACCCGAGTGCTTGTTATGTGGCGGATCCTGGCACCTGACAGACATCTAACAGTAACTTGAGTGCCTTTTGTTATATTTATAAATTCAGAGGTAAAAGGACCTAACTTGACATACGCTAAATTATGTGTGTGTGTGTGTGTGTGTGTGTATATATATATATATATATATATATATATATATATATATATATATATATATATATATATTTTCTGTAGGAGATGAACAAAGGATGCAGGAAATTCAAACAGCATTAGGATTTTGAATAAATAGTCCCAATTTAGGGAATCAAAGGCTTTCTCTATATCTAACCCAGTTATGACCATTTCTTTATTAACATAATCTACAAGAGAAATTATCCTTTTAATATTGTCATGTGTGTGTCTATGATATATAAATCCAGTTTGATCATTATTTGTTTTGGATAGTGATATTTTCATTCTGTTAATTAATATTGTCATAAATATCTTATAATCATTATTTAATAATGATATAGGTCTATATGAGGCACAGAGGTTTGGGAATTTGTTTTTCTTTAGGATTGGTGTGATTAAGGAATATCTCCAAGTGGGTGGTATTAAAGCTTGTGACTGGATTTCTAATAGAGTTTTATGGAAGAGGGATAGTATCTTTGAAGGAAAAAGTTTACATATTTCCATAATTATGACATCTATAACTGGAGCTTTATTATTTTTATGCTCTTTTATTGTATCTGTAATTTCTTTGTAGGATATGGGTGCATGCAGATCTAGTTTTATTTTTTTCTGGTATTTTCTTATATTAGAACATTTTTCATCTAGATTTAATTGATTGATATATTTTCCTTTTGGAAATGTTCCATATAATGATTTCTATAGGCATCAAGAATACCACCTAAATCAGAGACATTTTTCCTTTTCTTTTCATGGAAGATGCTTTTAATGTTATTACCTTTTGATTGTATTTTGATTCTTGTGGATAAATTATGTGGATATTTGGGGGAAGTGGCCAAGGTATTAATTTTTAGTTTTTCTAAAGCTAAACTAGTTTTATGTGTTAGAATTTCTTTGTAGTTATTGTTTAATACTTCTGCCTTCTTTTTCATCTCCAAATGATTTTGATTTTTTCAGCTTTTACTGATAAAAGTTTGGATTGTAGATCTAATAATTCAGAATCCCATTCTCTGATTTTTTTTATACCATGTTAGGGTTTTACCATATATGTAAGCTTTTAATGAGTCCCATATCATTATTTTATTTATCTCTATGGTGTAATTAATATCTAACAACAACTGTAACTCAGACAATAACCAGGGTTTGAACTCTAATTTTAGTTATATATGCTGGAATTCTGGAGTTAATGATTAATGGTTTGTACCCATTTTGAAGTTTTAGTATCAATTAATTGTGGTCTGAAAAGGGGCAGGGAGTGATTGAGAAATTCATGATTTTAGAGTGCAAGTTCATGGGCAGCAAATATTTTATCTATTCTAGTTTGGGTGCCAAATCTGTGATCTTGATGGGAAAAAACAAATATTTATCTATCTTCTTTCATTATGAAATTATCTACAAGATGAAATGATTCTACCCACTTGTTTAAAACTTTTGATACAGCAGATGTATGCAGTGGTCTTTTATTTGTAGTTTCAGAAATATCAAATATACAGTTAAAATCTCCTCCTAATACTAAGTTGCCTTTATAATTACTGGAAATGAAATCCAAGTGTTTAACAATATCTGTTCCAATGCCTGGGAATCAGTATAGATTGACTAGGGTCCATATTCTGTTATATTTAACTATTACTAATGCCATCAGGCCTTCTTTATATTCATACTTATAAATGATTTCTGGGTTAATCACATTTGTTTTCCATAAAATTGCTACCCCTTTTGTCTGTCTTATAAGCGGATTACGCCAATATCATATATTCCTTAAGATTCCATTTGTAATAGTCATTTGTTTTGAAATGAGTTTCTTGAAGGAAGACAATTTGCGCTTTGTTCAGTTTTAAATATTTCAGTAGATTTTATCTCTTGCTAGGATTGTTTAAGCCATTGGTATTTAAAGATAATAAAGTTAAATCCATCTTAGGTTATTTAGACTATGCATTTTTTGTTTTAGTATGACTATTAAACATTTTCCTCTGATAACTATAAAATATATGTTTAAGCTTTTAAAGGAAATTATCAGTTTTATACTTTGAGTGTTTACCAGTAAAGTAATGTTTTGGTCAGGCATACTAAAAATATTTTTGTAAAATAAATTTAAATTAATAAATATAACAAAATGGCAAAAAGCACAGGAGCAATCCACAGCTATACAAAACATTTCTCATAAATGAATTCCTCAGCTTCGAAGTGAAACATCCAACAAAGATATTAAAGAAAAGTCAGTTTATTCTCAGAGCAAACACAGTTAGCACATTCACCCAAGTGGGCTTCTTCAGACCAAATACTAATCACTAGTTCACGTCCTTCAATAATTCATTGATAATTCATTAAACATAAAATAATGTAAGGAATCAATTATAAAAATATATTATATATAAAAATATATATTAATAAAAATTATTTCGTATTCATCAAATAATCACATACCCTTAACATTCAAACAGCATTGTCATATAAATTACATGTTTAAATACATATTGCTAAAATTCAGAGTTAACTAACAGTCAACCTCCTATTCTTTAACACAGGTCTAATGGATATCTTGTCATTTAGACCTGGTTTATGGTCAGCCCTCAGCCTGATAATCCATTTTAATTCATCTCTCGGTGAAATTCCTAATATCTCCACCCCTCATGCTAGGTGTATTTAGCCTGTACAACCAAAAATCTAAAACTATGTTGTGCATTAGTATCAAGAACATGTTTAGATAAAGCATTTGTAGCAGATTTAATATGTATATTGTAAATATGTTCTCTTATTCTTTCTTTTAATCGTATATCTGTCTTACCTATGTAAAATGCAGTACAGGCTATACACCTAACTAAATAAACATGTTCAATCTGGCAGCTCGCTTTGACCTTAATTTCATAACATTCTGATGTGACAGGATGTGAAAGTTATACTATCTAAAAAATTACAAAAATTACACTGATTGCATGATATGGTACCACCTTGTGGATAGCCCCTTGTATGACCTTTTGTATCCTTTGGATAACACAATAATCTACATAGATTCATCCTATTCCTATACAAGAATTGTGGTTTTTCACCTACAACTTCCTTAAGACTGGGGTCTACTGTAAGTACTCATTTCTTATGAAAAATGTCTCCAATACTGTAAATATCCTGTGTATAATAAAGAAGCATCTTAACCTCGGAGTTTCTCATAGGTATACTTTCTTCTAGGAATTCCAAACTACTATCTACTCCATTTTTATCAGCAAAATATGGGTAGGCAACATTTCTCCTCAATGAATGCACCCCCTCAAATCCTCTTTGTACTTCTTCTGTTTTGTAAGATCAATCTATTAATCTATTCCTTAGATTCGAAAGCTCACAGTCAAATCCCTCATTAGTTGGGTTAAGTCGAGAGTCCATTAGACCTGTGTTAAAGAATTGGAGGTTGACTGTTAACTATGAATTTTAGCAATATGCATTTAAACATGCAATTTAAATGACAATGCTGTTTGGATGTTTATAAAATGAGTGAAATAGGTTCATAGGTAGGTACTACTACTATACTGGCGATATCAATTTGTTCCATGAATTTTGGACCATTATGCTGTAGCTCGGAGCAGATCTGAGAGTTGCTATTAAGGCTTTTGACATAGTTAAAAAATGCTTTGTGTTTGCCTTTGGTGTCTGTTGTGATTTTTCTTTCAAAGCTCGCCTTAGAGTTTTTTATGAGGGTTCTTAGTTTTTTGTCAAGGTTGGTCAGGAAGCCCCTCCATTCCTGGGTTTTTACTTTTTTTTGCAGTAATTTCTTCCTTCTATTATAGAGCTTGTTTATGGCCAGGGTCCACCAGACTGGTATCCTCTTTTTGGAGGACTGGGTATTGGTCTTGTTCGGGATAGCACGGTCCATGCACTCATGTAGGTGCTTGTAGAGTTCTTTTGTGTAGGATATAGCAGATTCAGTCATATTGGCAGTCTGTGTGGGAGTAATGAAGTTTGCCACCTCTGTCTTGAGTAGCATAAAGTTCGCTTTGGAGAAGTTTATCACCATGGTTTCTTTTGGGATGGAGGATGGGGGTGGTATGTGGATATCTAGGGTGATGAGTTTATGGTCTGATCTGACCAATGAGGAATTTACCACAGGTGTGGCGCATTTGTCCCCCATGTTGGTGATGACCAGGAACAGTATATTTTTACCTCTTGTGGGGGTGTTTACAAGCTGGTCCAGAGCATTGGAGTTAATGTATTCCTGGAAGCGCTGAGCAAAGTATTAGTACTTTCATAGTTTTCCCAATTGATGTTTGGGTAATTGAAATCACCTAGTATAAGGGTGTTTGGTTGGACTCTCATGTTTTCCAGTACCTCGAGGAAAGCACAGTGAGTGTTCTGGGGCAGGGAAGGTGATCTGTAGCAAGCTACAATCTGTACTGCAGTTTTGCCCATTGTCAGTTGCACTTGGATGATCTCTGAGACATCATACTTGGCAACTAGTCTGGAGGTGTGGTTATCCCTGATAAAGACAGATACGCCTCCTCCCCTTGTATGTTGGTCTGGGTTTTGCGGCTGAAATGTGTGGTATGAGTTGTAGCCTGGAATCGCTGGGGTGCTCTCTTGAGACTTAAACCAGGTCTCAGTTACTGCACAAATATTGATATTCTCCATATTGAGGAGTGCCTCGACAGAGTGCATTTTGAGGTTTAAACTCCTAGCATTTAGCAGCATGACCCTCAGTTTATTATCGCTGGTACTTGTTATGGTGGTGGATTTGTTTTTTGAGCCTTGTCTAAAAAAGGCACTATGGGAGTGGCAAGAGCCTTTGCCAGTATCCTGAATCCCAGGGGTGACAGGTGCAAGCCATCTCTGGCGAAGCATCAAGGCTCGTCGAACATGTCATCCCAGGCAGACAAATACTGGATCCCCTTTGAATGACACCAAAAACTTAGTCAATTGTTGAAATTTATCATTTTTTCTTTGTACTATGGTATCATACTTGGTGAGGCTAAGATGCTACTCAGGGCTAAGGTCATACCTGCCTTGATTACATAATCAGAGAGCTCTTCTATGTCCCTTTGGAGGTACGTCTCAGGTCATTCACACCAACATGGACAATGACAGTCATATTTCTACTTGTTGTGGAGTGACCCGAGTGTGTGGGTAATGTGGCAGATTCTGGCGCCCGACAAGCAACTGACAGTGACCTTCTCTTTATCCAAGCCTGGTGAGAGGGACATCTGTGTGTCTATGGAGTCACCTATTACAAGTGAGTTAGGTATGGTGTTTTGCCTTAGGGGCTGTGGTTGTGTGGCACACTGGTTTTTATGGTTATGTGATGATTGCGGTGTGGGTGTAGGTTGCTTGCGTGTCTGCTTTGGAGGTCTCTGTTTCCGCAGATTTTTATTTAGAGCCTCCAAATATGTCTTTTTGTATCTGTGTGGGGTTAGCATTTGCATATATGGTGGGTCTATGTGTAGTAAGTGGTGTGCTGCAGGTTGGTACCTTCTCCTCTTGACTGTCAATTCCAGTTGTGACCGAAGAGAGCTTTGCCTCAAGTTTAGCTATGTAAGTGCATCTCTCGCAGATTTTTGTGTCTTGTGGTAGGAGGAGAGGGTTGTCTGTGTACATGAGGCAGTTGTGACATTATCTCAGGATGCCCAAATTCATCAGGTGCACAGGAGAACACACTGGGAGCTGGCTCTTGGACATGCCTGAATGGGTTAAGGAACATATTTTTGTTTGCCTGGTGGGGAGAGTAATTTCACTGTTCTCTAAAGACAACTGTTGTGGATCGAGTACTATAGCTTATTTAGTGCTTCTGACTCTTTTTGCGCCAAGTGCCAGTCTAAAAGCACTGATTTCAGTGCTAAATCTGGAAGAACTCACTAGTTCCAAGGGAAAAACGGAAGAGTAGACACAATGAAGCTGGGGATAGTTTAACCCTAGCTAACCACCACTGTGCGATGCACAAATGCGTTTTTTATATCAGAAAAATTAAAGAGAGAGAAATTAGCCAAAAATGGCCAATACAACTAGAGTTTCTGGGCAGAAACCACTCCTCCAAGGATAGGTAGGCTGTTCAGAGCTCCCCAGTCTCACTGGTGAACAAAGAAACTTCCTTTTTGCCCAAGTAAGGTATGGCCAACACAGAAGCTTAAACACAGTCCAGGTAGCTGAAACTGGACTTGTCTAACTTACTAAGGTGGGAAAATAGCAAGATTTTTTTTTTGTTTGTCAGGAAGACAGTAGAAACAGGTAACAAACAACTTTTACAGTGTAGTAATGGCTGTAGCACGAGTGGGAAGCCAGAGACAATTAAAAAAAATACAATTTACAGCAAAAATGATTTATTAAAAGTGCAGGCACAAATAAATGCAATTTTCAGTATAAAATGAGCGTTTTGAGAAGCAATAAATGCTAGAAAACGAGCGTTTAGGCAGAAATAGCAATAAACAACAAGAAATGGTACTTAAACACTCCAAAGTCTCTCCTTTTGTCTCTGCAGGACACCTGGGCAGGATCTGCTGAGCTTATACAGATGCAAAAACTGCACAAAAGCGGTTTTTATATCAGAAAGACTAAAGAGATAGAAATTAGCCCAAAATGGCCAATAAAACTACAGTTTCTGGGCAGAAACCACTCATCCAAGGACAGGTAGGCTGTTTAGAGCTCCCCACTTTCACTGGTAAACAAAGAAACTTCCTTTTTGCCCAAGTAAGGTATGGCCAACACAGAAGCTTAAACACAGCCCAGGTATCAGCAGGTATCTGAAACTGGATTTTTCTAGCTTAGTAAGGTGGGAAAAGTTTTGTTTATAGGTTAAAACAAATTAACTTATTGAGATTAATGATTACAAGTTCCCTTTTCATATTCATAAATTGCCATTTTATGTCATATACTGAAAGTGTTTATATTTAAAGGGCAACAATCTATTTTGTAAAATCAGCAAGGGTTAACCTGAGTGATTATTGCCAATCTAATACTATTTGTTCAGAATGTGATTGTTACTTTCTGTGACATTCTTGTTCAGGCTTCTATTGTTTTCCCTTTAACAACTTTTGTCAGTTTGATGTCGTGTATAAAACATTAGTTACCTTGGTAACCACTTAAGTATTATACATGGTCAAGATGGGTTACAAAAACTAAAATTCAAGTTGAAGCAATTACATGACTTGTTATGCATATTTACTTATATAAGAAAATCATCATGCTTCCCCTTAATGTTCAGTGTAGTGTATGTTATTTATGACAAGTTAAGACAGTAGTGTTATTATACACAAATCCTGTCTTTAATATCTAAATTCAGCAGACTGCTTCATCTTATATCAGTGTCTTTCGGCTTTTCCCGGTTAGGGGTCACCACAGCGGAACTCCGGTCTGCTCATGATTGGCAGTGGATTTTTACTGTGCCGAGTTGCCAGCCCAATGCCCACCCTTCAAAGAAGGCATGCCTATTCACACTCGCACATACCTGCATGTTTTTAATGTCACTCAACCATGGAGAGGACATGCAGACTCCACACAGAAGGTGCTCCAACAGAGAATCGAATGGGAGAATATTGAACCTCTTGCTGTGAGGCAAGAACGCTAACCACTACACCACTGCGACAATCACTGTTTCATCTTATATGACGATTATATAGTTTATGTCTAGATTTACTAAAATTATACATTACATAACATTGTGTGCATTTTTTTTTTTTTGGCTGTTGCTTAGTTATTTGAGAGACCACAAGCTGTAATGCTTATTCTTATTATTAGCTCCTTCCAAGCATGTTTACAGTCCACAGACTTTAAATTATGAGACCCTTCAAGTTTTTTATTTGTTATAAGTGTATTTCCATCCTTACATACACACATCAGTACTTCAAGCACGGGCAACAATTTCCAACCAGTTTTGCCAGAATACCATTCACTAGTTCATGTGTTTTATTTCCAGGCTGTTCTTAAAATATCTAAACCAATATTTGTCCAGTTCCATTTTACCAGCCTGTTCCATGCAGTGGCCACTCTGCCAGTGAACCACTCAACACACCTTCCATTCCCACAGATATTTCCACAGACGAAATCTGCTGACTCCCTAGCACTTCCCGGTAACCCAAAACACCCCTAGAATCAGCTATCCCCATATGCCCAACACGTCAGAGCAATCTCACCTCCCAAACCACTGCAAAGGGTATTGCACAAGACCAAGTGCTCTTAGTCTTTCGCAATAACTCAGACGTCCACTCTTATGCAAGTCCTTAATGTGTTTGGGCCAAAATACATTTTAAATATAAAATTACACTTTTTTTTTAATCAAGAATCAATTTAATGAGCTAAATGAAGTGTTGGGAGACCATCAGTATGTGTACATGTGGTTTAAAATAGCCCTTTTATTATATATATATTTTTTAAAACAAAAACTTCATTGCCGAGAATCATCTCTGAGGCTCCACATAGCTGTTAAGCATTATCGTCACTCTGTCTCAGTTACCATAGCAACCTGGGAGCGTCTGTTTCTGTTAGTGTGTCTGTGTACTGCAAATCAGAGGCTTGCAACGCATCTGAAGCAAAGCTTCACTTTACTGCAACTTCAAGCCTAAATTCCCTTCCTTTGAGCGAGGCACCAGCCAGGAAAAGAACGGAGAGAAAACAGATAAAAAAAAAAAAAAAAAAAACCCTCCCAACTAGCCGCCACAACAAGAGATAACAAATGCTTCCAGCCTTCCCTCCTCTCACTCAGCAGATGCATAAACAAAACTATTCTCTGCTGAAATATCCCAAATCACAGTTTTATCCACTCCCTTCCCCTGGATCCAGGCTAAAACACCAAATGTCTCTTTCTAATACACAAGCATCAGTAAACCTCAATCACAAGTCACAACCCAAAGCTGCCCGGACATGAAAACTGCAACATACAACAGCTGCATCCACATACACCATGTCAGGCTTAATCAAACAGCACTCAAAGCTATGATCCCTGCCATAATTGATATCAACTATGTTTAGACAGAATAGGAACGACACTTGTACTAGCTGCCAGACATGGCTGCATCCACGCACACCATATCAGGATTGATCAAACAGCACTCATAGCTGTGATACCCATCATAATTGATATTGACTATATTTAGACGGAATGATGACATTTGTACTCAGAGCTTGCTACTATTATTTAACCAGGATATACATGACATTTCTAAATCATACTTTAAAGAAGGCATTAGTCTCCATGACAGCATTTTTTTTCACAACACTCTACTGTTACTGCTCTTATATAGGATGTTAATTTGTTACATTGGAGTCTGAACTCTGATGAATGGTACCTTGTTGAATTAGTTAATTAATTACTTAAATTATTATAAGTAAAATAAATGAAAAATGAACAATATAAGTATTCATTGAGTTCAAGTAAGGGAATAGAAACTTCTATGTTTGTATTGTATGTTGCTTTGTTTGGCTTATAATGTAAATAGTAACCCATCTTGACCTACCTTTGTTTGTGAAGAATTATTGGACTCTCTGAACATTCTGAATAAATCATTACTGTTTCTCAGTTGTTTAAGAAAAGTACAGTTTTGTACCTACCATAAATGTAGATGTTCGAAGATCCACATTGCTGCAGTCCCATGACCAATGTCATATCCTCAGTCTTTTTTCTGCCCCATGTCAGAAGACCCTACAGAAAGTTTAAAACACAAAAGAAAAGACAAACAAACCAACCAAACCAACCCTAATCTAATAAATAATATATATAAATATATACAATATACACAATATTTAACCCACACAACCACAACCCACCCTACTAACCACAGGAGGGAAACATCTACATTTATGGTAGGTACAAAACTGTACTATGTTCTTCATCTCATCACATTGCTGCCTTTAATTATGCAGAATCCCAATCCCAGCAAGGAGGAGGATGGCACAACTATAAGAAGCAGGACAAAGTGGAAGGTGATAATGCTTAGAGAAAGTATGCACTGAACTCCAAGTAGCTGCCCAAGATATCTTTAGTTGCCACCCCTGAATGAGGCCTAATCCCAGCTGGAACCTCCTGCCATGATGGAAATAACAGAAAGCAATGCACAACCCAAATCACTTAGAAATAGTTTGAAAAGCAGTCTTCCTGAAAATATTTCAGCTCGCGGTAGCTGCAGGCTCAAAGGCTAGAAGGAGTTTTTCAACACACAAAATTGAGATCCCAAGCAGGGTAAAGGGCTCTCGTGGGGCTCTACTATTCTTTTGCCCTCTTGCTTAAACAAAAAACAGGAACAAAGGATGGGTCAAAATCATAGTGTCACAATCATAGAAAGCAGAAATTGCTGCAGAATGAATCTTAATACAAGAGGCATGCAGGCTAACTCAGTAAGATTGAAGAGAGCCACAAGAGCCACACTTAAATTAGGCTTAGAAACATCAAATGCTTTTAAAAATCTCTTCTTAAATCTATCTCACTTTGTGCCTAGGCCTTCTACTAGCCTTCCAAAATAACATTCGGTTTAAAAACAATAATATGCCATGTCAGGTGGTGAGAGAAAAGTTTGACATTGATAAATGACTGTTCTCCTGAGACAGCAGGTGTGGAATCAAATCATCTTTGGCTTGTCCTGTCTGACCTTCAGAAGTACCTTTGAGAGGAGAGGCAGAGGCGAAAGGCATACACATGACGATTGATCTATGTCTGGAGTTCCCATGACACTGTCAATTTTCTGAAATACATGAGATCCAATTTCCACCTCGTGGGATCCCCATATTTTGTCTTTCAACACATCTGCTAAAGAGTTCTGTGCTCGGCAGAAACTTGCCTGTAGATTTAGTTTAAAACTGAGAGCAGTCTCCCACAAAATCATTGCTTGTTTGCTCTAGAAGAAGAATGTGTTCCCCCTGCTTTGTTGATGTACCATGTGACAGTTTGTGTTGTCTGTTAGAATCAACACCTGTCCTGAAAGAAAGAAGAAGAAAATCCTGTTTATTGGATTGGGACTGCTAACACCTCTTCCAGGTGATATGTTATGTAGAGAAGTCTCATTTAGATGAGCTCCCAAGCTTTGTCTGAGGCATCTGTCGTTAGAATCTGACTTGCCTCTGGTGTTTAGGTGACATTCCTGAGCCCACCACAAAATTCCTTTTGAAATGTAAGGTATTATCTGAATGACAAGTGTCCATCTTGACAGTGTTGTGTCCATATACATTTTGAGATACCATTGTAGCTTCCTCATATGCAGTTTGGGGAAGCACAGCACCAGAATATGCAAGATGCCAAGGCTTGAAGGAAGGTCCTTGCTGTCAGCCAAAGATTCTTTTGTTTGTCCGGGGTCAAAAGGCCATCTGGGATGCACTGTCAGTCTCACACCCAGAAGAAAGCATGTCCTGAGAGGTACTAGACTGACTGGACTTTATTTTCGTTCACGACCCCCCCAGGCATCTCAGCACTGCTATCACATAGTGTAGAATGATGTTCCCTCGTCTCCTTGGAGGCAGCCAGAATCAGGCAAATTCAAATAAGGATAGATCTGTATTCTCTTAGCCTGAAGAAAGCACTGGACTGGAACAAAGGGCAATGCAGAGAACTGAATGAGAAGTCCTGGTTCGAAAAAACGATACTTCCTGCAACTTAGCCTGATAGGAACACATTTTAGCGCCCTTCTTCCCCAGAGTCACCATCCAGTGATCTTTGCCCAGCAGAGGTAAAAGCTGTTGTAACGTCACATTTTGAACTTGTTGAGGATAGATAAATCCAAAATTGGTCTCCACGTTCCCCCCTTCTTGGTACTAGGAACAGGCGAGATAAAATCCTAGGCCCACTTCTGACGAGGGACCGATGTATGGCTCCTATTTGAGCAGCAGAGAAATCTGTTTGGCAGCTGAAAAGGTAGGTCATTGGGTCTGTTTAGGAAAAAGGACTGACCCCTGCCCTCACGAAGACGGTGGAAGAAGTATAGACTTCTTTCCCCATCTATCCAAAGCCCTGGCCCTCTATCTGACTAACAGTTTCTGGGTCCGCCCTAGGACTCTTAAAAAAGATTTATGAGCTTCGCACACCTATAATACCTATCCTATCGGGCTTAATAGGAGCAGGAGGCAGAGAATCAGAAAGAGAAGCTCTGCAAACACATCCACATCCTCAACCAGAACAGGAGGAGAAGCAGAAGGAGAAGAATCATCCACATCAGAATCAGAATAAGAATATACTCCTGCAAGTCTTCAGCCGAAGACTCTGAAACATCTGATCTGAAGCCAAACTCCCCACCCAGGTTCCACCCCCAGGGCCTCCTCTCAGGGGGGGGAGAAGAACCTAAAGGTAATCAAGGTAATCAAATCATTTTAAGCATTTTTCTGCACAGATCCTGAAGAACTAGGAGTGACACCAACTGAAGACAAACCTACCTAAACCCTCTGCCTTCCTTTTTTAAAAAAATAAAAAATAAAAGCAAATGACAAGTGATGTACTATATCAGTGGATTCTTTGAGAAGTATAACTGTAAGAGTTATTGTTTTGGGACAGCTATCTTGGAATCAGTTTTTTGTTTCTTCTTTCTAGCATCAGTCCAAGGATTTGTTTCTTTTATTCTTTTAAGAGTAGAGGCCATCCATACTATTTAATCTGGGACAGACACCAAGTTGTTGTTTTTGATGAATACAGTAACTTCTAAGTCGTTAAAGGTTCTCATCTCATTGGCAAAAAGTATTTTTATCTTGGCTGGAAAGGCCAGCTGTGCTTTAATGTTGTTTCATTTCAACAGTTTTCTTTTATTGGCCAGACTTTTTTCCTTTGTTCTAGTGTTCTAGAAGAATAATCATTGTCAAACCTTATCAGGGTTTGATTGCATTTTAAGGGTGATTTTCTCCAAGCAGATTTTAATAGTTCCTTGTCCAGAAATGAAAGAAATGTTGTAACTATGGATCTAGGTGGAGTATTTGTTGAGATAGAAGCAAGTTTCCTCAGTGCTCTATGCACCCTTTCTATTCCAAATGAAAGCCCCTCTTTCAGGTATAAAAATTCAAGAATCCAGGTTAAGAATGAGATAATGTTTTCACCTTCAGTGTCTTCAGACAGACCAAAGATCCTTATGTTGTTTCTCCTTTCTCTGTTTTCTAAGTCGTCTGTTTTGTTAAGCAGCCATGTATTCTGTTTAAGCAGAAATTCTTTTTGGAATTCTTCCTCTGAGTCTTCCTTCAATGTCATTTAGAAAAATCTCTATATTTGTTATTTTTGTATGGTGTTGCTATCATAGTTCCTTAAGAGTATCAGTCTGTTTTTGAGAATTTAATTTGAGGTTTTCCAAGTCATTTTAAAGCCATCCATCTTCAAAGATAGTTCCTGTAAGGAAGATGTCATCAATTGCAGTTTTTGTCAAAGCAGCATCTGGATGAGAATTCCTTGAGTTGTTCATACTCAGTGACTCAATACATCTCCAAGTTACCAGACAGGAAAAGTTTTGTATATATCCACCAAAATTGATTTATGCAGTTTAGTAGTTTATCTAAAAAATTCTGATGTTTTAAACTTGAAAATAATAAAATGTTCCTATATTAGACTAGTTGATGGAGCTCTCAAAATTCACTGCTCTCAGTTGGCCATCTAGGCTCTGACCTCAAGCAACCCTCTCTTGACCACCACATTGCCACTGTGGTCAGAAAGTCCTTCTATGTGGTACATCTCATTACAAAGTGTTTTGCATCTAGGAAGAAAGGGGTCATTATCTCCCTCTATGACTGGCCTAATGAGGGAAGAGTAGAGTACAATGCCCCATTTGTCATGTACCTCACTAGACACCTGCAACAACTGGAGAGGCTGCAAAAATACCTCACAAAGAAGATCCTAGGCCTTAAACACTTGCCCTATATGGACAGACTCAAAAAAACTCCAACCATTCTCTCTCATATCGCTGACTTAGAGGCGATCTCTGCTTGATTTACAATGCCATGTCTGACCCAGCTCTGTTAGAAATGCTACTTCTAAAGAAATCCCAATCCCTCCGCACCACACGGTCCAGAGACCTCAACCTCATTACCACAAATAACAGAACATGTTGGAGGGACAGGTTCATAACCCAGACTGCCCATGCTATGGAACAAACTTCCCATACATGTCAAGCAGAGCACCTCGCTGACCCTCAAGAGAAATCTTGATGAGTGGATGGGAAACAGAAAATTCTCCCTGTGTATAACTCCAGTTGTTCTACTCGACAGAGGCACTGGGAACTAAGGTTGGGTGGCATTATGCCAGGGTAATCCTGTGGCTAGGCTTGTAAAGGCCCCAGGGACATTGGCTTAGTACACACCTATGAACCTATCGATTTGGAGCAACTTTAGCTTTTTGACATTATGATACATCTGGAGCAATAAACTGGTAGCTATAATTTTTGCAGAAACTAATGTTAGATGTATCTGGTTTTATAGCATTCCGAGCTCGTATGGAAAATACAGATTGTGTTATAGTATTAAATGCCTGCATGTTTACTGTTCACTAACACCTATGTGATGTGGAATGTCACACCTCTAGCAGCCTAAACATTTTACTTTTCAGAGCATTTTCTGAAAATAAACTTAAAAAAAATAAGATAAAATGTAAATGTTTTGTGAAAAATAAAAGTCATTGAAACTATACACAAAGCAATGTTATCAGTAGGAAGCCTTCTTTACAGTGATAATAGTCAGTGCTTTCATAGTCTTTCCATTAATACTATATTATAATAGACAAACTCCAAATTATATTTTGTGTTAAATTTTCAAAAACAAATTGTCATATCTTGGAAACTATACTACCTAGACATATATTGTCCATTAAACAAAAAGAAACATACAAAAAAAGCTCAAAGCAGACTCTGTTTAATTTCTCAGTTTACCACTTTTGTCCTAAACACAAATGGACTTCATCAGAGCTAAGTAATTAGTCATTATATATTAAGTACTCAGTTAGGTGACCAGTGACAAGCATAAGTATTTAAACAGGCAAACACAGTAAAAACACAAAGGACAATAAATATATACACTTTCATTAAAAATGAAATGACATACCAAAAGGCTACGAGAGGCTACGTACCCACAGAATAGCACACAGCAACAGTTATCCAGCTCCACAAAGGTGAAGCCACAATGGACCTCAGGAACTATCGCCCTATAAGCCTGGTCTGCAAGGCTATGGAGCACATCATCATGGAACTCATTAACAGAGACATTGGGAACCTCCAAACCTTGGACCCTACCCAGTTTGGCTTTGTTAAGGGCAGATCATGCCTCCTAAACCTGGTGGACTTCTTTGAGACAGTTACCAAGGCATTAGACGAGGGAAAGGAGGTCCACACAGCCTACCTAGACCTCGCAAAGGCTTTCAACACTATTCCCCATTCTAGTATTATAGACAAGCTCACCAGCTTGAACATAAACCTCTACGTCACGAGATGGGTTGCTAACTGGCTCATGGATAGAACCTGCATGGTGAGAGTTGCAGGCTCTATGTCCGACTCTAAATTGGTTACAAGTGGTGTCCCCCAGGGCTCAGTCCTAGGACCCCTCCTGTTCGGTATATACTTCTCAGAGGTACAGGCAAGCATAGAACGACTATGGCTGACCAAGTTCGCAGACTACTGCAAACTAGGGGCCACAATTGATTCCCCGGCTGATACAGGCACCCTCCAGAAGGGTCTCACTGAGATGGATACCTGATGTCAAAATCATGGCCTCAAACTAAATGCCAAAAAGTGCATAGTCATCCCCTTTGGAAAAAACAAAGTACCCACGAACTACCACATAGGTGGTAGTCCCCTAAATACAGAAAATGTAATAAGGGATCTGAGGACTCAAGTAGATAGTAATCTCTCCTTTGATAATCATATTGCCAAGGTGGTTAGAAAATCCTTCTATGTGGCCCACCTAATCACAAAAGGGGAACAAAAGAGGTTATTGTGCCTCTGTACTCATCACTCATTAGATCCATCATAGAATACAACGCCCCATTTGGGATGTACCTTACAAGACACCTGCAAAAGCTGGAAAGACCACAAAAGTACCTCACCAAGAGGATTACTGGCCTCAAACAGATGCCCTATGCAGCCCGACTCAAGAAACTCCAGCTGTACTCGGTTGCATGCCACTTACTCAGAGGTGATCTCTGCCTGACATACAAGGCCATGTCCAACCCAGAATTGATGGACATGCTCCACCTAAAAAAAACAAATCCCAGAGAGCCACACGCTCTAGAGATATAAACCTCACCACAATGATAAATAGGACATGCTGGAGGAATAGATTCCTGTCCCAGAGACTCCCCATGCTTTGGAACAGGATTCCAATATATATCAGGCAGAGCCCCTCACTAACACTCTTCAAGAGAAACCTTGACGGGTGGATAGGAAACAGAAAATTTTCCCCGGGCAGTGGCGTAGGGAACTAATGGCTCTGCTGGACAGGGGCACAGGGAACTAATCTAAGGGGGTGGCAAAAGCCAACACATTCTGGCTAGGCTTATAAATGCCCTTGGGCAGATAGCCTAGTACTTGCCTATAAACCTAAAATTTCAAATATACACTTCCTATTTTAAACAACTCTGTTATGCTGTAAAAATTGTAAAAGACATCTAATATTTAAATGCCCATTCAATCCCAGTAATAGTCCAGCATCTAATCTAATTTGCTAATATAATTAATTAACCTTCAATTTATTATAATCCCCACCATACTCTACTATTTTAATGTTGTTGTGTCTTTCGGCTTTTCCCTGTTAGGGGTAGCCACAGCGGAACTCCTGTCCGTTAATGATTGGTAGTTGATTTTTACGTGCCGCATTACCAGCGCTGAGGCACAACCTTCAACGAAGTTATGCCCATTCATGCATCTCCCCACACAGAAGACGCTCTAGCTGAGAATCGAACTGGACAGCGTCTTACTGTGAGGCGACAACGCTACCACAGCACCACCACCGCGGGACAAACTCTACTACTTTAATAACATACAAAATAAAAAAAGAAAACATTTTAAATATGTCACACTCCAGTGAATGCAGAGCCAATGTGTTAGCCAAGTTAACATTTTATAGCATACACATATTCACTAGTATGCACACAATTTTTTAACAGTCGTGCCAACATAACTGTCACATATATCACACAGAGCACAGTAAACAACCAGTGTTGCAAGTACTTCTGTTATTACCCCCATATAACTAACCGTTTAATAAGGACAAAATTGTCATCATTAAAACACCTATACCAGTTACAACCTAAACACTGATTCATATTCACACATATAACTTTGAAAAGTAACATCTGTTTGAATTTGATGGTCAAGTAAAAAAAATCCCTCTTTTCAAATCATCCAACTAATGTGTACTGTGTTTGACAAAAATACGCACATGGTTACAACCCAAATCATCCACAAAAGATCACAATTCCTTATTTAGCTCACTCTCATCTGTAGACATTGGAGTTCCAAGTAATAGAGATTATTCTTGTCTCCTTGTTATTACAGTATTAATAGGGGAGGAATTAAAAATATTATAAGGGATAATTGCAAAGTCTGTATAGGTCATCCTGATATTTTAAGTAAAGTAGGTGATATCCCTTCTTTTGCTGGTAATAGAAGTAATAACTTAAAGATTTTTCGAACACCCTGTGTGTCAACAAAATGGCATGCAGTCCGGTCAGCTTGGCACTATAAAAGTGTTTAGGTTGTAAGCAGTGCAGGTATATTAATGAGGTATTTCTTTGGTTATTTTTGTTAACCAGACATAAGGTTTCACATGGCAACAGGAAATTACTGAGTGTGCGTTTATTGACATATTTACAGAGATATGAAAATATATGCATAAATATGTAATTAGCCATATAAATAACAATGAATATATCTAAAGATGTGCAACTTACAGGGCAAATATAAAATACAGCATTCTTCAAAAACATCTAATGTTTTATCTGAACAGTTTATAAGCCACTTTTTTTTTTTTTTGAAATATTAAGTACAGATGGAAACATTGCTTATTTTCATAATTACTAACAAACAGCTAGCAATATCTCAGGTTTAATGTGATATTAATGGACACTGACAATAAATTTTCCTGTTTCCTATGATGGTATTTCATTACATACCTCTCAATAGCATGTAAGGGTCTCAGCTGTGAAAATATGAACATAAACATGAAAATATGAATAAGTGACTAATTGATTAATTTCTCTATTGCAAGACATCCTTAATTAACAGTTTTAGTGTCAGCTACTGCGATGGTGGTGCTGCGGTAGCATTGTCACCTCACAGTTAGACATTGCCCGTTCGATTCTCAGTTAGAGCGTCTTCTCTGTGGCGACATGCGTGAATGGGCATACCTTTGTTGAAGGTTGTGCATTAGGCCCGGCAAGCCAGCACATAAAAATCTACTGCCAATCATTAGCGGACCGGAGTTCAGCTGTGGCGACCCCTAACCGGGAAAAGCCGAAAGACACAACAACAAGTGTCAGTCTTTTAATAACTTTTTATACTTTCTAATACTTCCTTTTGTTTGCTGATACGTCACTTGGTTAAAGAAGTCACACCCCCAAAATTTTGGACACCTTAAGGAGTTCTGTGTGCGTGTTATAGGTTTGAGTTAGTCAATCAGCATACAAGCACTGAGTAGCAGTTATAGCAAAGTTCTTCATTAGAGAAGCGACTCTGACAGAGCTATCAAAGTAAATAGCATACAGCACAGTTCATAGATCTGCATACTACCAGTCATGTGTCAATAAAGACAGTATGTTTACATAAAGGGATGGGGGAATGAAGCATCCCACATTGAGGATACAAGGAAACCCAGCCTTCACCCCACAAAAATGATGTTGGTAGTTGTGCAGAGGGCCAAGACTACATTTGTCTAGTAATGACAGTCGTACTTGAATGAGATCTGCTACTTACAAATATCTCAAGTCATGAAGATGAACATTGTCCCACATATATGACCATGGGGTTATTCTATGTCCCCCAAAAATGTTTTGTGCAGCTTTTTTGCAATTGCAATGTGTTTATGTTATGGTTTAAGGCATTCTTTGGCTGCTAGTAAAAGTACTAACAATCTACAATCATAATTAAAGCATTACAAATAACTACCTTGTCATTAGCAGTTTTGTAAGTGCTAAGAGATGTTAAGATTATTTTTATTTATTTTGTTTTACACTTGTTGACCTGGCTAGTCTAACTGGATATATGTCCATTTTCAGTAGAGGCCCGGGGAGATAAGCTCCAAGACATGATAAAACACAAATACAAGTACAAACAACAAAAAGCAAATTTTGTAATAAAAAATAGCAAATATAATAAAAATATAATAAAAATAATCAAACAATGGCAACGTGTAGCAAAGCATAGAGGTTAGCACAGGGTGTGCAAAGAAGGCAAGAGTCATAAACAGTGCAAACTGAAGGTACAGGGACATCATACAGGTAAAGACAATAGTAGAGAAAGGAAGTTGTGTAGTGATGTTACTAAGAATTTACTTGAAAAAAAGGTATATAAAGAGGAGTGAAATAGTGTATAAAAGGGAGAGATGCGAAATATATAATAAGAAGGAAGTTGTAACAGTGGATAGTAAGCACAGGATAGGCAAGGTCAAGTTTGCAGAGATAGAAGACTAGTCTGGTTTGGTACAGGGGCAGAGCCAGTATGATCTGAGGTAAAATTAAGTCTGTTTTTGAAGAGTGATAAGGAAGTGAGTGAGGAGAGGTCATTAGGGAGAAGATTCCAGGATTTACCTACAGTATTAGAGAAGAGAGAATCCCCAGCCCTGTTATTAGATTTAGAGGTGTATACAAGAAGTTTGTGTGATGAGCGTAAGGACTTTAGATTTTTATAGGGGGTGATAAGGCTAGATAAACTAGGAGTATTAGAAGGTTTGTAAAGAATGTTGTGGGCAATGGTTAGTTGGTGAAATTTAATCAGGTGTTGTAGTTCTAATCATCCTAGCTGGTTTAGATTTATACAATGGTGTGTTCTAAATGGGTTTCCTGTTGCAAATCTTGCAATGTTATTATAGGACAATTCCAATTTGCTGAAGTTAGTCTTGGATAGATTAGTAAGAATTGGAGAAGCATAAAGGAGTGTAGAGGTCAAATGAGTGTGAGTGATAGTAGTTTTGGCAGTAGGAGAAAGGAAGGGTTTAATCCTATAGAGAGTGCCGATTGTTTTGTTGACAGTCTTTATAGTATTGTTGATATGGATGTCGAAGTTCAGATTATTGTCGATGGTGACACCTAGAAGTTTAGTGGTAAAGTCTAGAGATATTATGGTACCATTGGTGGATGTCACAGAGAAATGAAGAGGAGAGGACTTTTGAGTAGGAGTGAAGAGGAGTTTGGTTTTCTTTGGGTTCAGAAGAAGGCAATGCTGAGTGAACCATTGTTCTACTATGTTGAATACCTTCTGGGTGAGAGAGTGAAGGTCTTGGGAGGATGTAGCTGAGCATAGTAGTGTGGAGTCGTCAGCATATTGTATGCAAGTGGCTTGGGGGATAACTAGATGAAGGTCATTAATAAATATAGAGAAGAGAAGAGGTCCTAGTATGGACCCCTGAGGGACACCTAAGGTAACAGGTAGATGAGTGCATAGAGTGTTATGCCATAGTACTGCTTGCTGTCGTTTGTCAAGGTAGGAGTGGACCAATTTTATGGAAAGTGGGTCTAATGACAGAGATTTTAGCATGTTTATGAGAATCTGTTGGTTTACCATGTCAAATGCTTTATTCGGGTTGATAAATAGAGCAGAAGAAAGATTATTTAGGTTTCATTGTTTGTTAATGTAATCAGTAAAGGAAAGGAGGGCAGTGGTAGTGCTGTGTGAGTGTCTGAAACCACGTTAACAGTTGGAAAGTAAATTTTTTTTAATTAAGTGGTGGAGTAATTGCCTGTGGATACATTTCTCCATAATCATAGCTAAAGGAGAGAGTACGGCAATAGGGCAATAGTTTCATAGCTCAGTGGAGTGTCCACCTTTATGCAGGGGGATAACATGGGAGACTTTCCATAAGGTGGGGATGTGACCTTCGCTTATAGTTCTATTGATCAGTATGGAAATAGGGTAGGCAATAGCCTTGGATGATAACTGTAGAAATTCAGAAGGCAGCTGGTCTGCAGAAGGAGAGCATGGTTTCAGTTTATTCAAAAGGTTTTGAATAAGTGTGGTTGGGACAAATTTGAACTGAAAAGGAGGGGGTGGGGTTGAGGTGTATGAAGGTAGTGTGAAGGTATTAGGTGATAGTTGCCTTGCTAGTGTTTGAATAGCATCTGTAAAGAAGGTATTGAAGGTATTAGCTGTATGGATGGGATTTTTCTGGTCTGTATTTTGAGGGTTTGGTGTAGTGGATTGACCTGGGTGAAGTAACTGCTTAATGCTAGCCCAGAAATGTTGTGGGTTGTTATGATTAGGTTGTTGAAATTGTAAGTAGCATTTTTTATCAGAAAGTATGGCATTCTTAGTGTCATTTCAAAGTTGTCTAAAGGTTTGTTGGTCTACAGGGTTTTTTGTCATTTTCCATTTGGCCCAATATTTATTTCTGAGATTAATTTTGTGTTTGGTTTCATTGGAAAGCCATAGGGCAGAATTGGCCTTAATTCTAATAGATCTGGCTGGAGCGTGGTGATTGAGAATGGAAAGGAAGGTAGAATTAAAGAAATTAACGGCTTCATCTAAAGGGAGGTGTTTTAAGGGAACCCAATTGCATGCTCTTAGTTCCATTTGGAATAAATCAGGGTTACATTTCTTTTTGGATCTAATACTTCTGATAGAGGTTAGAATGGGAGTGTTGGCTTTATGCCTGATGAAGTAGGTGAGTGAGTGGTCACTTATATCAGGGAGGGTTCCAGAATTATAGTAGTGAGTAGGATTCTTTATAAGAATCCAGTCTAGTATGCTTGCTTTCTTGTTAGCTTTATTTATTCTGGTGGGTGAGGTAATGGTTTGAGAAAAAACATATAGGTTAATGTGGGTGGTAGGAAGGCTGGTACAAAGGAATTTCAATCCAAATTTACATCGCCTAGGATTATGGTTTCTTGAGGCAGGTGTTGGGATAGCCAGCAAAGGATATTTTCCATGGTGGCTATGTTATTTCCACGGGGCAGATACATACAGATAATGTAGCTTGATTTAGAATTGTTAAGTTCAAGTTTAGAGATGAGAATCTCAGCATGGGAATCTAGAGGTAGATTACAGTTGTATGTGGTTAATTGAAGGCAGATTTAAATAGAATAGCAACCCCACCACCTTTCTTAGCTACTCTGTCAATTCTTAGGACTGTAATCACTGGTAAAAAAAATGTATGCAGCAATCAGCACTATTCCATACTAATTTAACAGGTTCACTGACCTCATTTGCAGATATAGCCACAGTGGTACGGTGGTAGCATTGTTACCTCGCAGCAAGAGGTTCTCCCATTTGATTCTCGGTGTGGCTTGGGAGTGCCTTTTGTGTGGAGTCTGTATGTCCTCACCGCGGTTGGGTAGCGTTCAAAAAACATGCGTGCGTAAATGGGCGTGCCTTCGTTGAAGGTTGGGCATCAAGCCGGCACTTCGGTGTTTCATAAAAATCTACTGCCAATCATTAACGGACCGGAATTCCGCTGTGGCAACCCCTTACTGGGAAAAGGCTGAAAAGACAAACAAACTGACCTTGTTTGTAGAACCAGTAGATTGTTAACTGGAAGTTTCTCAGGGCCGGCTTCAATGATCTGACAACCAATAATGTAAACTCCATTTTATGGACATGAATCCAGCAAAATGTGTTGCCTTTTTACTCCTTTTCACTTTCAAGTATCAGCCCCACCTGTCCTCTGTGAAGAGAAAAGCTTACCAGTTTCTGAAGCTAGAAGTAAACATGCATAGAGCATTTCTTCTTATTGTATATCCAGTAGGGAGTAATCAAGCCCTGCTTCTGAAAATCTCCCGGTACTGACAAGGGGAGAGCTATCTTATAATGCATGTCTTTATTTTACACACTGAGACCTCAGAAGTCAAAATCTCAGTTGTCGGCTGTACTACAACGCTGCTATTTAAAAGGTTGCTGTGTGGTATGTAAAAGACCTGTAGCCTAAATGATGGTCCTTAATTACAAATATTGCCTTCAGTAATTTATTCCCATCTTCCCTTTTTCTGTAATATTTGACAGATATAAATCTGTCACTGTCACCATCAAACAGGTACTCCAAGACTGGAACCTCTTGTTTAGTCCATGTTGGCCAGCCAGTAATGATACTTTTAGTTTTTTCATGCATTCATCCAAAATCACTAGTCTATCTGGGTCATGTATCTGTGCTCAACTATGACCCAAACCTTATGATCAGATGTTAAGGGTCCCAACTCTCAGGATTACTTTTGCTTTCTTTTTCTTAAATGATGCATCAAAAAATTGTCTGTGGGTCCAAGCATACTGGCTTAAGTATTAATCTGCTTGTGAGGGTTGGCTGCAAAACATGAAGGCAAGCATACACCAGAAAATAAGGTTGCTGGAAACCTCCTTGAGAAGCCAGCATTTGTAATGTGTTCAAAGATCATTAGAGGGACCTGGACCCTGAGATACAGTGAAAAACAGGCTTTGGGAACTCATTTATCCAATCAGGCCCCAGGACAACTAAATTATTAAAGTTGAACAGCAGCAGATACAAAGGCATCATCTGGCTTTCTAAAACCCAAACCTACAAAGGAAGATTCAGTGCCTTCTGATGTATAAATGTCTTAGCAGTGTCCCTGCATAAACTCTGCAATTTACTCACAGAATCAGGCAATTCAATACCTAAGCATTTTACTGTAGAGGAACATTTGATAGGACCTGCTCACATACTTAACTTCTTACAGCAAGAAATCTGGACAAAGTCCCAAAAATAGGGACATTTTTTTAAATATTGCTCTTACAAACTTAGAAAGTTGATAGAATAACAGGTTTTGCATTAGCATGCATTCTCTGAAGGGTGTGAAGTCTGAAACTCAAATGTCTGTCATTATTTTCCAACATCAATCTTTAATGATTTGCCACGAATTTGCCAGAAAAACAAAATTTTATATAAAAACAGACCAAAAATATGAGGCAAAAATCTGAACAGTCTGCAAACATCTGTACAGTTGAGAGGTATGTGGCTGCTTATAATTCTCCTTATAACTCTGAATATTGCATTTCACATGACTCAGAAGCTAAGACTAATTGTGATTTCATTTTGCATATGCAGATCCTAGAAAAGATGCTTATAATTCGGACTACTGCATTTCACAAGACTCGGAAACCAAGAGTAATTGTAATTTTGCTTTGCTTGCGTAGATCCTAAAAAGGATGCTTATAATGAATATTGCATTTTACGTGACTCAGAAACCAACAGTAACTCGGATTTCACTTTGCTTGCACAGACCCCAGAAAGGGTACCAAAGCCATCTAGGACTGTATATATTGAGGCTGGGTTATCTTGTAAGCATGATACCAAAAGTAAACATCATCTGTGAACTGTTGTCGATGTACGAGTTCTGCATTTAATGCCAATATACTTAAAGACCATTCTCAGGTGAGCTACCAGTGACTCCACAGCTACCAAAAAGAAATAAGGTCAGTAGATTGCCTTAGCACATACTGACAACAGAGAAAAAAGGATGTGACTCTATTCCCTTAATGCATATTAGGACTAGAGGGATGCAAACAGAAAAGTTCACATCATGTAATAAAGACTGTATTAACCCCAAATCGTCATAATTGTCAAAAATGTTCCCAAGATTACAAAGGAAAAGTTTTATTCAAATCAAAAAAAATAAATCAGTCTTAATGATCTGTGTGATGTTTGCCAAATCGGTTAGAATAAGTCAGGGTTTCCCTAAGTCTAATGCTTCTCTGAGTTTTGACAAAACTGTCTCAGCAGGATTACTTGATTTTAAAATAAGTTCCTTAGCAAAGATTTTTGTTTCAAGTCTTGGTACAGACACTGGATAGTAACTAGCAGGTATAGTGTGCTATTTTTCATCCTTGGGAAATGAGATTGTTTAAGCCACGTGTAATAAATAAGACAAAAGATCTTTACCGAGTGCTGCCTGAAACAGTGCCTTTAAGACCTACTGTTATTTCCTTTTGGATTTATCAGGGGTCAGCATATATGTGCCTAATGATCTACCTGCCTGTAGACATCAAAAGCTGGCAGCATTTCTTGTAAAACTATTGGTTTATAAGGATGTAAAACTTCCTCCCTTGACAGTACTGGAAGTGAAAATGACTCTGGAAACTGATATGCAGCAGGTGTGTGTACACACTGGATGACTGGCCTTAGATATTCTGGTAAAACCTCTTCATAACACAGTTAAGCTGAGCTGTTCCAAGGCAAATCATTCCTGCCTTATTATTTAAAAGGGCTATAACATGGTCAGCCTTCCTGACTTCAGCCTCATAATTAAAAGGTTAGAGGCTGTGATACCTTCTGCACAGTACAGTTGTTTAAACCTTTCTGAGCTGTGGTGTATGTCTGCTCATTTTACTGCATTAAGTTCCTTCTTAACTGTTATAACTCCCTTCACAGTTCCTCCTTCCTGTGCCCCCATTTTCTGTTATAACTCCCTTCACAGTCCCTCCTTCCTGTGCCCCATTTTTTAGCTTGGGATTCTTAACTGTCTTGCCTATTTTTCACAACTGCTGTTTTGGACACCTTTTACTACATCAGCATTATATTCTTAATATGACATCTGTTTGGTTCTTCAGAATTAACTAATTGAAATGCCAGGGCAGAGTATATCTCTCCACCTCTAAGCTCATCCACTCAATTCTAACTAGTGTCCTCAAAGAAAATTTAACTGCATTTCCATTAAAATAGTAGTCTTGACAACAAACAGGCTCACCAGCAAATAGCCTAGCCCACTAGCTATGTTCCTTGCTTCTGTTATATAGGTGAAATTCTGCTCTGAGCAGTGTTTAGCACTCCATATCTCTCCACAGAAGTATATTCCTGTATTAAATTTCAAAGATACATACTATAATGCAGATATCATACCATGTATTGAAGAAATGAACCCAGAGAATGAGACACTATTACATTACAATCACCCCTAAAATAGAAGGGAGACCAGAATCGTTCTATATATGTAACCACGTAAACAGCTTGTATCAAAGGATGATAAATGTCATGAACATTAGGTTCATAAGTTTCCAAAATAACAATTCCTTTGAGTACCACAGTAGAGTAAAGGTAATTGCCTTATAGTTCCTGTCTTCTAATATTTCCTGATTAGAGAACTTCTGTATAGAGTCTGCATGCCCTCCCTGTAGCCAAAAAGATTTTTAGTGCATAGTCTATTCTCCTTCAATAAACCAAAGGCGTGCCTTCTGTAGAACTAGTGATCCTCTCAGTTGCTCTAGGTGTGTGTGTGTGCAATGCTTCATCAAGTCTGTGTGTGTGTGTGTGTGTGTGTGTGTGTGTGTGTGTGTAATGTGTGCATGTGTGCAAGTCTGTGTGTGTGTGTGTGTGTATGTGTGTGAGTGTGTGTGTATGTGTGTGAGTGTGTGTGTGTGAGTGTGTGTATGTGTGAGTGTGAGTGTGTGTATGCGTGAGTGTGTGTGTGTGTATGCATGTGAGTGCATGAGAGTGAGTGTATGTATGCGTGTGTGTATGCGAGAGCATGTGTGTGTGAATGCATGTGAGTGTGTGTGAATGCATGTGAGTGTGTGTGCATGCATGTGTGTGTGTATGCATGAGAATGCGTGAGTGTGTGTGTGTATGCGTGTGAGTGTGTGCATGCGTGTGAGTGTGTGTATGCATGAGTGTGTGTGCATGCGTGCATGCATGCGTGTGTATACTTACACTTTTTTAGCCAGAAGTAAGAGCACATCATCATCAACATATTTACCATCTCTGTCGTTTCTGAGGAATTGGCAGAAATCTAAGATGGTGAAAGAAAATGATGTATCAAGCTTTAACTGTGACCTTTGCACTGGGAAAGTCACAACTGAAGAAGTTTGTTCCTAAGTCTATAAATATTAAGGAGTCATATTCTAATATCAGTGCCATGAAGAGGGTGTGGCTATCCAAGGAACGCACATGAAATGACAGTATGCAGAGCAGACCAGAACTGCTCTTATTGGCACCACAGAAAATGAGATGAAGTAGGATTAGCAACCAATTGGTATAGAGCAAAATGAGTGAAGCAACCAAATGAGTAGGCGGGATTAATACAACTGTACATCTGTGCATCTTTTCTGTCCAGGGGATAGTGAAATAATAAACTATACAGCTGAGGACTTGAATAGAGGTAGACAAATAGCAGTTGTGAAGAAAGGAAGGAAGGAAAGAGGTTATAAGAATACCATGAGTTAGCAGTACCGCAGTTGCCCATTATTTAGTGATTTACAGGCTATTCTGTCTCAGTTTACTGAACATGTCATCTTCAAAATGCTTGTCGACCAATAGGCAATATATACAAGCTGGCAGCAATATTTGGGACCCACCTGCTATTAATGTACCTTTTCAGTAATTCTGTGATCGCATAATGTTACAAGGCTGCTTTAGCAAATCTTCAATTAAATAAAAAAACAGGAATGCAGATTTTTTTTTCATATAATTGCAGGTCTGTATAGGACATGCTGCATGGTTTAACTTTAAAAATTACTGTACTTATCGACAAAACAATTAAAGTAGGTATTGCTATACCTTTTAACACCTCTACTTTTTATTATTCATTCATATACAAGTTTGATGTTTTTCTATGGAATCTGTCAGTAATAAAATATTTTGCGTATGGGCTTTTGGGTTTAATGATGCAAATCACCCAGCTGTTCTTTATGAAATATAATATTTTAACTTGACTTGAGCAAATAACAGAATTATCCACATACAATGACAGTGTGAGGTGGCCACATAAAAGTGTACAGAACAGAAATTTTTTTTACATCTGTTTACAAAGTATTATATTGAGTGAAAGCCCATTTATAGAGGGAGAGACAAGGAGAAAAACTTTTAAAACAGCAAAACTGTAAAAGGCTTTTTAAGAAGGACACAAAAAATAAAATGCATTCCAGTTCCTAAAATTACAAATATCTAGTACTAAGAATTCATACTGCATACTAACAATATTAAAAATGCAGAGCAGGGTAACAATCTGATATTTTTAGACTTAAGTGAGTCCCACAATAGCAAGTCTGAACAATCAAAAATGTGTACATACATATACCATGTCTAAGATTGCTGTTCCTCAGAATATTCCCTTTTTCTGTGGTATGGCGATCTCATTGTTAGTATATACAAGTTCAAGGATGTGTAGGAGTTTGCCCCCCCCCTCCCATCAGGAGATGTAGCAGGGCTTGCCTGTCCAAAAATCAGCTTTAAAGAATGGCAATGCTCAACAGTTTCTGTTCTCCACTATTTTTCAGACTTTTTTCTGATTCCAGGGCACACATTTACAAGTCTCAGAATTATAACAGGGCACTGCAAATCAATTCCAACATTGCAAAAGCCCCCATACTATTTAAAAAGTTACAGTAGGCAGAAACTGAAAAAAAATATTTTATCACAAAGTTCCATCCAATCCAAACCAGCCTGCAGCAAAATAAGCAGCTATTTTTAGTTTTAGTCTTTTTGTAACACTGAATTCTTTCATCGGACAAGACATCCTGACACATTTTAAGTTACTTTTTCCCATTATGCACTGCAAGGGCACAGCTGATGAAATCTATTCAATTTAGTCCATCTTGTCAGATCATCATAGTTCCATTTACATAGAAAGAAACTGACGAAATATACTAAGCTTGAGAATCCTCAGTAAAGATGTCACTGGGTGGTTTAAAGTAAGCCTTACACTTTATTATGTATGCATTACATAATCTGCAAAAGTGAAATGCTATTATTTTCAGGTGCTCTCTCCTTCCCAACTTCCTTACCCGAGTCAGCTAGAGTATCATATTTATCGATTTGCAATAATTAGTGAAGTTGATTGAAGTGATTATCAGGTTTACTGAGCTTGAGACTACAAAGGCTCAGCAGGGTAGTGACTCCAAGGAAAGGTAAAGAATGTAGAACAGAAATAAACAAAGTAATCCAATTCCGATAAAACTGTTTATTCCAATGGAAATCAAACTAAGTGCTTTCACCCAACTATTCCGTGGGTTTCATCAGAGTTATACATACACCATTCTCACTCTCATAATATACTTAACACCATTCATCTGTATCCAATCACATAACTGCTTCAATTGTTTTTTTTAAAAAATACTTAATCAATTCTTAACAATTAATTCTTAAACAATCAAATTTTAAAGTTATATAACATACAACACCTCATTTCATTGTATAAAATTCATTGCAATTGTTAAAAAAATATTTTAATAACACATGTAAGTGACCCTTACGTATTTAGTTAATCAACCTAAAAAATATATATATAATAACATTAACCCTATGTCCAATTATAAATAATCTAAAAATTATTTCTGAATATGTATTACAGGAATATTTCATAAAATATGTATATTATTAGTGTAGTGAAAAGTTGTAGTTATTAAACTACTTAACTTCTACCTAACCACAAAACATTAACAAACTAGATGCAGTATGATTTGTATTTTAGTATACTAGAAATGGAGATGTGTTCATTGATGCCTGGCGTGTTGTTGGCATTAAGTCTAAGTTGCCACAAGCATTCCTTCATTTCTAATAAATTATTCACATCCCCTTCATTATTAATGTTGTATGGGATCCTGTCAACTACAAAAAATATAAACCTTTTAAAATCCTTGCATTTAGTACTGTGTATATATAAGGAACTAGTTAACTTCTTATTTTTAATATCCCTAGTGTGTTCCATAATACGCTCTCTTAGTTTCCTGATGGTTTTGCCTATATAGAACGCTGGACATGATAAACAAGTCGCTATGTATACCACCATCTTAGTGTTACAGTTTACATGCCCAGGACATTTAATGGATCTATTAAAGTCCTGTACCATAACATACGGACCATCATTAATGAACTTACAGGTTCTACATAACCCACATTTCTTCATTCTTGAATTCTTATATTGTTGATTCATATTGTTACTTTCAAAATATTCCTTAAGGTTCCTTCCCCTACTATATGTTATATTCGGACCTTTACCTAAAATATTCATAATGTCTAATTTGTTGCTGAATATTTTGTCCCATATTTCCTTTATTGTGTTGAAAACTATTCCTGTGTTTTCATTAAATGGTAGTATTAATGTTTCTATCCTATTCTCTTTTTTACTTGTATCCACATTCATTCCAAACCTTAAAATTGGTCTGAAATTTTTGGTCCTTTTGACCATCACTTCTTTCTTCATTTCAGATACTAAGTACCGTGGGTAGCCTCTGTCTTGAAACATTTCCATCAACTTGTCTACCTCGTTGTTGAATACCACATCATTACTTATAATCCTCGATAGTCTAACCATTTGGCCCTTAACTAAATTCTTTTTTTGAAAGTAAGGGTGACAACTATCGAAGTGCAAAAAGGAATTTGAGTACGTCTTTTTCCTATAAATGTTCGATTCTATTGTTCCCCCTTCCTTCATGTGGAATTTAATGTCCAAATATTCACTACTCTCCTTATGTATTTTGTATGTGAATCTTAAGAAACTAGTTGTTGTTTCCAAATAAGTAACAAATTCTACAGTTTCTTCCTTATTTCCTTTCCAAACAATTATGTCATCCAAAAATCTTAAGTATGCTATTATCTTAGACCAAAACCTACTAACAAATATCCATTGCACTTCCCATTGTGCCAACACTAAATTTGTGTATATTGGCGCACATCTTGCCCCCATGGCTACACCCGAAATCTGTTTAAAAAATTCACCCTCTAACATAAAATAGTTGTTTGCTAAGATGGTCTCCATCATTTCTACCAATAGTCTTCGCTTAACAATGTGTAAATCACTAAAAGCCTCTAGACTCGCTTCAAACATTTGTAGACCCTGTTCATGGGGTATCACTGAAAACAAATTAATTATATCTATTGTTACCATAATGGTATCCTGGTTTATAAAAGGTAACGTTTCCTTTACCAACTCCAAGCAATGCCATGAGTCCTTTAGCATGTGAGGTAGTTTCTTTAAGGTATTTTTACAATTCTTTTCTATATAGTGAGCCATGGCTTCTAATTTAGATCCCTTAGCTGACACTGTGGGTCTGAATGGGTGGTTGCTGACTTTTTTGTGGATCTTCGGTATACCAAATATAGAAGGTGTGCTCGGATGTTCTACAAGTAAATAATTGTGTTCCTCCTTATTTATCACACCCTCCATAAGGTAGTCATATAGTTGCCAATCCACCTTGGTGTATGCTCTAATCATCTCGTATCTTGAAACTTTCTCATAAGTTTCACTGTCGTTTAGCATATCTGCCATTTTGTTCAAGTAGTCTACCTTAGTCATCACTACCACCCCACCCCCCTTATCTGGTTTCATGATTCTGTAGGCTTCAGTTGTTGCTAGTTCTTTTAAGCAAAACCTCTCAGCTGTTGTTAGATTGTCTTTATATTCAACTCCTGTTTTTAATAACTTCCTAATTTGAATGTCACATAGCATTTCAAACAAATTTATAGTAGGATTCTGTGGTGGAATAAAGGTACTCGATCTTTTCAGTGTAACGTACCTAAAATCAGATTCTATCATTTTACTAACATCATTCGAAAAAAACATTTTCAAATTTAATAATCTGATATACAATTTCAAGTTAATCATCACTCTGCCAATATCAAGTTTGAAGTTAGGGACAAAAGTAAATCCTTTTTTAAGAAGAGAAATATAATTTTCACCTAATTCCTTGTCCGTGTAATTGTACACTGCAAATCCACCTTCCTTTGATATAACACAATTCAACTCTTGTTGCACATCATAGTCAATCTCTTCTTTTGAGTTTTCTTTACTTTCAAACATATATATTTCAGTACACTCATAGTTTTCTATAGGTACTTCCATCACATCTATCATTGTCCCATTCATTGTACAGTTAACATTTGTGTTAGTAGTGTCCTCTGGTGTTTCAATACCCCAGTTTGTTCCTACAGTAACATGTTTGTTTAATAGTGTGAATTTGTCCTGTATCTTCTGTCCCTCGTTGGATAATATTTCTCGTGTTGGCCCTGGTAACGATCCCGTATACCGAATGTAGCTGTACATGATATTACAGTGTAAACAGCTGTAAATGTTTAGTTTGAATGGCTCTAGTGGAGGTGAAACTTGCTAACATACTTCTTGACAATAAACTTTCAAATGTGATAGGTGAAAAGAAACAAGGAGACAATCTTCTAAAGTATCACGGGATTTCATTCAGCCTCAACACGATGTGCACTGTGGGAAGAAATTCAGAGAAAAAGGCATTGTTAATTCATTCTGTAGTGATATAAGAATAGTAAAAAAGATGGACCCGGAACCAAGTGCTAAAATCAGTTCAAAATGCATAAAAATGCTAAAATTCATCAGCCCTGATGAAGCCCACTGAATGAAAAGTGTTTTGCTTTTGGACCCTGGGTTTTTAGCATTTGACTGAACTGATTTTAGAAGCTTAGTGGATAACCAATTAAACATACTTTTTACTGTTCATGGTTCCAATAAATCTTTTTTACAATTCCTGCCATAAAGCCCAGCAGCCCTAGGTCAATAAGCTACTGGCTGGCTGCTGTCTAGCTGCCCAGCATGGGTTACCTGGGAGACACTGTTGAGCGAAAGCTGGACATAAAACCAATCAACCTCCCAAACATGAACTGAGAATTGCTACACTTAATGTAGGTTCACTGGGAGCTTGGAAGTGGATGACATGATACAGAGAAAGATGGACATTCTATGTATCCAAGAGAGAAGATGTAAGGGCAGTGCAGCAAAGCCACTTGGCTTGGGATCCAAAGTCTACTACTCAGGAGGGGAACAGGCTAGAAATGGTGTGGGAATTGTAGTGAAAGAAAGGCTTCAGAAGACAGTGAGGGATATCATCAGAATTAGTAACAGACTCATGGCAATCAGATTCCAGTGTAATGATAGGGCAGTATTCATAATCTCAGCCTATGCCCCACAGTAAGGTCATGATAGTGAGGAAAAGAGTGCATCCAGACAGCAGTTGCAGGACCTACTAGATAAAGCAAGACAACATGAATTGGTATTGATAATGGGTGACTTGAATGCACATATTGTGACAGGCAGAACAGGATATTAGGACTGCCTAGGTCCACATGAGTGGGGCAACAGGAATAAAAGAGAAGCCATTCTAGACTTTTATCTGCAAATGGTTTGATAGTAGCCAACACATGGTTCATAGAGAGAGACAGTTACAAGACCACATACAAGAGTAGCCAACATGCAACTCAGGTAGACTTCCTCCTACTAAGGAAAAGGCACTGAGGTAGAATCCATGATTGCCAAGTCATCCCCAGTGAGACAGTCGGCCCACAGCATAAATCACTGGCTGCCACATTCAGCTGCAAGAAGTGGTCAAAGAAGGCTCTAAAGTCAACAGAGACCAGGCTGAAGACCTGTAAGTTGACTGGACAGAAAGTACAACAGTTCAAGGGATTACTTAGGGCTCTAGCACCCCAAGAAGTGGAAGAAATGGGCGGAGTTCAAGAAAAAAAGGCAGGGCCTCAAAACAGCATGTGTTAGGACTACAGAACAGATATGTGGCCGAGCCAGGTATGGAAATAAAGTACATAAGAAAAGCTGATAGTAGAATGTAGAAGTCCAGGAACTGATCAACAGAAAGGAGTGCAGGAATAATGGGAGATAGAAAGGACCAACCAGGCTAGGAAGGAATACTGGATGGCTAACAAAGAAGCTAAGAAAGGAGTTTTAATAGCAAAGAACAGGGCATCAGAGGTAGTCTACCAACTTCTGGAAATTGACTCAGTAGGTGGTACAAAGAAACTATATCAGGTTGCAAGGCAAACACAGAAAGATAAAGAAGATAGTCAGACACCCTTCATAAGGGATGCCAACAACAACCTGCTCTCCAGTCCACAAGACAAAGGCAGATGGAAGGAGTATTCCCAGCAGCTTCTGAATGAAGAAAAGCCCACAGAAGCTGTACTGCTCCAAAAACAGCCTACAATGAAAGAAGAAGAGGACCCCACCCTAGAAGAAGCAATAACAGCACTTAGATAAAATGAAGTCAGGGAAAGCAGCAGGCTCAGATGAGGTCACAGCAGATATGATAAAGCAGCAGGCTCAGATGAGGTCACAGCAGATATGATAAAGATGCTGGATGAGACGGGGAGAAATGGCTCCTGAGGGTACTCATAGCAGTGTGAAGAGGAAGGCAATTTCTCAGATGACTGGAGAATAAGCATACTTGGGCCAATATACAAGAACAAAGGGGGTATCCACAACTGTGGGCAGTACAGAGGCATCAGACTCCTATCACACTGCATGAAAGCTCTGGAGAGGGTGATTGATAAACGGATAAGCAGAGTAGTAGAATGTAAGATGAACTAACTCCTCACCTAAATGCACTGTTCAAACTCAGCCTCTCCACAGGCCACGTGCCCATAGAGTGGTGCACAGCAACGGTTATTCCGCTCCACAAAGGTGGATCCACAACAGACCCCAGGAACTATTGCCCTATAAGCTTGACTAGCTTGGCCTGCAAGCCTATGGAGTGCATCATCATGGAACTCATTAACAGAGACATTGGGAACCTCCAAACACTGGACCCTACCCAGTTCGGCTTTGTTAAGGGCAGATCATGCCTCCTAAACCTGGTGAACTTTGAGACAGTTACCAAGGCTATAGACAAGGGAAAGGTGGTCCACATAGCCTACCTAGACCTCACAAAGGCCTTCAACACCATTTGCCATTCTGGTATTATAGACAAGCTCACCAGCCTGAACATAAATCCCTATATCATGAGATGGGTTGCCAACTGGCTCATGGACAGAATCCACATGGTAAGAGTTGCGGGAGCTAGTTCTGACTCTAAACGAGTTACAAGTGGCGTTCCCCAAGGGCTCAGTCCTAGGACCCCTCCTGTTCGGAATATACTTCACAGAGGTACAGGCAAGCACAGGAAGTCTATGGCTGACCAAGTTCGCAGATGACTGCAAACTAGGGGCTATAATTGAATCTCCGGCTGACACACACATCCTCTAAAAGGGTCTCACTGAGACAGATACCTGGTGTCAAAACCATGGTCTCAAGCTGAATGCCAAAAAGTGCATAGTCATCCCGTTTGGAAAAAACAAAGTACCCACAAACTACCACATAGGTGGTAGTCCGCTAAATACGGAAGACATAATAAGGGATCTGGGGACCCAAGTAGATAGTAATCTCTCCTTTGATAATCATATTGTCAATGTGGTTAGAAAATTCTTCTATGTGGCCCACATAATCCCAAAAGGGTCTGCATCCAGATCAAAACAGGTCATTGTGCCCCTCTACACATCACTCATCAGACCCATCATAGAGTACAACGCCCCATTTTGGATGTACCTTACAAGACACCTGCAACAGCTGGAAAGACCACAGAAGTACCTCACCAAGAGGATCACTGGCCTCAAACAGATGTCCTATGCAGCTCGACTGAAGAAACTCCAGCTGCACTCGGTTGCATACCGCCTACTCAGTGGTGATCTATGCCTGACATACAAGGCCATGTCCAACCTGCTCCACTTAAAGAAATCCATATCCCTCAAGCCACATGCTCTAGGGATCTAAACCTCACCACAACAATAAATAGGATGTGCTGGATGGATAGATTCCTGTCCCAGAGACTTCCCATGCTTTGGAACAAAATCCCAATCTACATTAGGCAGAGCTCCTCACTAACACTCTTCAACAGAAACCTTGACGAGTGGATGGGAAACAGAAAGTTTACCTCGGGGATCACTTCAGTGGCTCTGCTGGACAGAGGCACAGGGAACTAATCTAAGGGGGGCGGCGAAAGCTAACACATTCCGGCTAGGCTTATAAATGCCTTCAGGCAGATAGCCTAGTACATACCTATGAACCTAAGATGGGAGATGAGCGATTCAGATTAGGATGCAGCATAACTGACCCAATGTTTGCAGTGATACAGATAATTGAGAAGAAGCTAGAGATGAGGAAACAGTCCAACTGGCCATTCCTAGAATTCGAGAAAGCATTTGGACAAGGTCCCAAGAAAGCTGATCTGGGCAGTAGTACAGTGGTTCAAAGTCCCAGAAACACTGGTAGAATTAGTGCAGTCTATGCACAAGGATGCAATGAATCAAGTACGAACAGTGTGCAGCCTCACAGAGGGTTCCCAATGGGAGTGGGTGTACACCAGGGTTCAGCTCTGAGCCCACTGCTGTTCACACTGATGATGGACTACATTAGCAAACAGGTTGGAGGGGACAGATCAACAAAGTTGCTGTATGCAGATGATGTGGCAGTACAGGTAGAGTCTGAGCAAGAACTTCAGCAAAGTATAGGGGAATGGAATACAAAACTGAAGGCATATTTGCTGAAACTAAACACAGATAAGACAGGGGTAAGGACAGCAAATTGGGGAAATCAGAAGAAGATGAGAATTGAGATAGAAGGGAAGATAGTGGAACAAGTAAATAGTTTCAAGTATCTGGGAGGGGTGTTTGAGGAGAATAGAAGTCTGAATGAAGAGGTCAAAGCTAGAATCAGAGGGGCTGCAGCCAACTGGCATACAGTCTCAAGCACAGTCTATGACAGAAAAATGCCAAAAGCTGAAAAGTAAGGTGTAGAAGACAGTGGTGTGACCAGTTCTACTGTATGGTACAGAAACCTGGGCAGTAAAGACAGAGCAGATGAAGAAGCTAGAGGTGATGGAAATGAAGTGTATGAGAAGGGTGGTAGGATGCACATTGAGCAACAGATGAAGAAATGAGGACATAAGAGCAGAAGCCAAAGTAGCTCCAATTGCAGAAAAGGTCAAAGAGAACAGAAAGGCAGTGTAACTCAGTCCTTTATGTTTACACTCGCTTTCCATGCTTCTAAACTGCCCAGTCATTGGGTCTACATTATATGTCCGAAGATTTCTAACTTCGAACACCATATGAGCGACACCATATAGTTGAAGTTAGAAAACTTTGAACATTTAAAAAAATAAATAAATAAAAAATGAAAGTAATGGGTTAAAGCAAGGAGATCTTCTCTTTACCGCATTATAGTGTGGTCTCTGAGTTGGTATATTTAAAGAGCCGGGGAGTGCAGGGGGGGTTGCTCCCTGTCTACAACCATTAGTTTTGGGTCTGTTTTTTTTTTTTTTTTTTAAATATATGTTCGAAGTTTTCTAACTTCGAACACCATATGATAGACACCATATGGTCGGAGTTAGAAATCTTCGGACATATAATATAGAACCCAAACCTTTGCAGAATGTCCATATTTTTCGTCATATATTTGGCCTGCTCCTTAAAGTTTTGGTTTCAAGACAAATTGTTGAGGTTAACGACACCAAATAACGACATACATTTAGGTTTCAGATTTCGTATCCTTCAGAAAATGCAGGCGAACTTACATCCTGTTATTTTACTATCTAATTTTGTAACAGGAAGTCATGGACATCTTACTAACAGACAACAGGCAGAAACAAATCTTTTACTCTTCTGCTCTCTTTTGCTGGTCAGTACTGGCAGATTTTGCTCCCTAACATGGAACCTAACCTTAAAAACTTAAGCAGGAGGTGATTAACATTCGTTAAGGTCAGATCTCATGCCACTCTAGCCCTTAACTGATTTGCCTTTTTCTGAATATCAGAGTGTAATCACCACGTCCCATTCATTAGAAACCAGTTCTGATCATCAACCCAGTTATAATCCTCTATATAATGCCAGTATGAACCCACAGAATTACTATTGTACTATCTACCTGTGCCATGCATACTGTGTCACAATGTAAACACTGCTATATGATTCTCTGTAACACATGCCTTGGACAGGATGATATGCTCATGGAATTAATTTTCTAGACTACAGAGGTGCAGAGTTCCTACAATCATATCCATTCTATTTCCTGCATAAATATGTGTCATGCCATAGTTTTAAAGTCGATACTAACCTTGTACATCACTTACAGAAACACAGGTAGTCAGGTATACACTCATATCCAAGTCTCCTCTTGGTGGGAGGGGCTAATATTCTTACCTGGCAAGTGACACTGCTGAGACCTCACAACAGAGCAGCTCTCTTTGCAGCTCTACAGACAGAAATAAACCAAGATATAATTTCCTTCAATATAAGCAGAGATAAATCCAAACGACTTCTTCTCTAAAGGGCTTCCTTCCCTCACAAGGATACCCTCTGTATTGCCTTCCTTCCTTCTAATCAGTCCTTCTAATGTCTTTCTATATTCCTCCCAAGACCATTTTCAGACACAAAAGTCAAGAACCTGTTCTACAATGAGGCTCTAGGTTTTAAATATCCCTGTGCAGAGATGTTCCTCATTAATTTAAGCTTCATACAATGTTTCTAGGTTAGTATCTTAAAAGGGACCCTCCACCAGTATAATACCTGACCCTTCTGAGCTAGCACATTTAAAGGGTTAACTGCAAAAACGAAGCCTCTAAGACACAGGACACAAAGCCAGTCGATAAGGCTGTAGAAATTTAAGAAGCACTTTCACACTGTCAAGCGCTTTCATCTCTGACCATTCAGAGACTTCCTCAGAACAAGAAATAAGATGCAAAAGCATTAATGTAAATATATATAGTTGTTTAAAAAGCACACATCCCCACTTCTTCACCAATAAGAAAAGCGTATTTGTGGGCCATTAAATTTTAAAGAACCCTTCAAAGCAAAATAGTACACTTGACAAAAAATGCAAAGTATTGCTAGATTCCAACATACATCTCACCAGATAAGCAATATAAGTACAATATCCAATACTTTATATCTAAAAATATATACACTATAAGCATTTAAAGGGTTATTGTCCATCCAGTGCTTCTTTACAACTGAAGAGTATTGTTCAAATATGGTTGGCTGCCACAGGAAATAGGAACTTCTCTACCAGCAGCAGAATATGTATGTGTTATATAGCTTTCCAGTGCACATCTCAAGTGCTGTCCATGTCATCTGTGTTTTTTAACCATTTTCTTCCCATTGTGTCTCCCACATCCAAGTCTAGTTGAGACAGAGGACATGGGTCAGCCATATTCATCTAGGTCTCTACTGGCTACCACAGTTGCTGCTGGGTCACTGTGGTTCACTGTGCCTATTTGCAAAATTGGGCAAGGACTCCTCTGCTGTAGGCTCAGTGGAAGGTCCGAGGGGGTACTGTGTGTTCTGGGCTCTCAAGTAGGGGGTGAGCAGAAGTGGTGGCCATTTTCAAACACACCCAGGCCAAGATGCAGTGATATTTCCTTCTGCTTGCTGTACTCCCTTTACCCGGTTTCCTACCTATCTCTTTTCTTCCCCATTTGCATATTTGCATGCTGGTTGAGTACTTTCTTGTGCACATTGGGCTGGGCTGCCCTACCTGTCCTGTGGCTGTGTGCTATTGATGGAGCACAGTACTGTACAATGCCATGCTTACTGCCTTATGTACAGAAGTAACATTTTTCATTGGATGTGATGCACATCACCCATGCATACATACAATAGCAGCACTGCCCCTTTTGTATCACTGCATTTCCTGTCAGTGTCGCCATCTACTTTACTATATAGCTTTATGCTCAGTATGCTCACACTATCCTTTGCCTGATGCAGCCATAATTAGCTGTTGGATGGTTTACACAAGGTGACCCATCAGTTATAGCACTTCGCAGGTGTGCTGCATACCTTTATTAATCCCAGGCACTGGTTATATCAATGGCAGGGCAGTATCTTGCAGGTAACTATGCTCGTTCTTTTATTTCACATGCTTTATACAAGGTCATTCTGTTTACAGCAATGACGTGTCAGAAAATGTCTGTCATATACACATCCGATATATGTGTGTGTGTGTGTGTGTGTGTGTGTGTGTGTGTGTGTGTGTGTGTGTGTGTGTGTGTGTGTGTGTGCACGTGTGTGTGTGTGTGTGTGTGCACGTGTGTGTGTGTGTGCACGTGTGTGTGTGTGTGTGTGTGTGTGTGTGTGTGTATGTGTGTGTATGTGTCTGTGCACGAGTGTGTGTGTGTGTGTGTGCGTGTGCACGAGTGTGTGTGTGTGTGTGTGTGTGTGTGTGTGTGTGTGTGTGTGTGTGTGTGTGTGTGTGTGTGTGTGTGTGTGTGTGTGTGTGTGTGTGTGTTAGAATGTCACAGAGAAGGAAGAGAATGGCGTTTTATGAGTAGTGTGCTTTGAGCTTGTCAGTTTCAGTCATACTAATGCAAAGTAAACAGTAAAAGGGGTTGGAAATTTAAATATGTAAAGTTATTACTTCAACGAAAATGACTCAATCATTTAAACACTGCATTGACTAAATGCATTTGTGAGAACTTGTAAACATAATTTAGGTAACAAATTTACGAACAGACTAACATATTAAAATATCTCACAAATGCACCTGCATATTGGGCTAACAATGATACTATCTAATGACTCTATGCTGAACAATATATTTTCTTAAAAAGCAAAAAGTTAGATCAGAGCCAAAACTACTACCAAGTTAATGAACTACAAGTGTTTTGTTTGGGGGGAACGTTTTTAATAGTTAAAAAATGCACTTTCAAGTTCTACATTTCTCTATGGACCTGAATAGAAGTGCCTTTCAAAGTCTGTGCACATTACAAGTTATGGCCAAAGGCTGCACCTTCTGTCAGATGCTCAGGCAGAATTTTTATGGCTCATTCTTCCGGAATGTTGAATCTTGTTTGTCTTTGTGATTACTAGCCTCACTAGAGACAAGAGCAGAAAATGGCAGATTTCGTTCTGTGTCCTCTTTCAGTCAAACCCACACAGAAGGTCACAAACACAGTAACATATCCAAGAAGGGGTTTCAGCCAAGCAGAAACAGCCTGCAATCAGCTACAGGGAGAGATGTGCCTTTCGACAATCAGATCAGTGGCCATCTTGTACTTATGACTAACAATGGCTGAACTGTTCTTGTTTCTGATTTCTGCACTGTCATTTTTAATTTCATGTTCATGTGTAGTAATTAAAACTGTTCATGGCTCCCCAAATCCCCAGTTCTTTGCCCAGGGTCTGTTGCTACAGTCACTCTTACACTACATTAGCAAGAGCTGATTCCAGTCACAATTTAGGGCAGATTGTGAGTTTAAGCGACCATCTGCTGCTAGGATCACTTGCCTTTATTCAACCACCACAGCCTTTCCATCATGCGAGGTTTCCAGTTTTCACCCAGTCAAATTTGGGAACTCACTTTTTCTGATGCTATCTACAGATGTTCTAGCAATTTATCTCCTGCACTGAATAATCTTACTTCCTTTAATGTGAAAACTGCCATGAGCTCACTATACTAGGCTTGAAGTCAAGGGGACCACTGAGGAGCCTAGTCGAAATTCCTAGTTGCCCCAAAGCACCTATGGTCACACACTAGGCAAATGAGGGCTCAGGGAATTAAACACTGTACTCAGGGGACTACAGCACACAGCCTCAACTCTCTGCACCATCTGCCAGACAGATATTAACTGCTGATCAAACATCATTTATTTACATTGTCATAATGTTCACATTTCTCTAAATATAACAACCAGGCAACATAGAACTGCTTAGCCTCATACTGAAGCACACAACTGGATGAGGAAAATGTTGCTAACACTATTGACATATTGCAAGTTGTCCACAAAACATTACAAAAAGTAATATTTACAATGTTTATTGTGACTTATAAAATTCAGTTTAATACCTGGAATATTATCAATGTTACCAATGTAAAAGTAAATTTGTGCTGAGCCATTTGTAATTTACACTTCTTTAGTAATATTTATTGTGTACAGATATGAGCATTTGAAATGTGAGGATTTTGCTTGATTTTGTCAAATGTTTCATGATGCAAACTTTAGAAGTTAGAGTCCAGACTTCCAAAGCTGAAGGGAATGAGTTTAAAGACTTGTTCTAGAACTCTTTGGCAAGAATAAGGAAGCAGGCGTCATACAGACCACAGGAGATCCCACTTCTTATAGACTAGACAGATGGCAATACAATAATCTTGATAGCTTCTCTGATAATACTTGTAAAAACATTGCAATTACATTTGCATCATCTCTGAATGGTCATATCACTCCTTGCCCCATTTTGGGAGGGAAGGCAAACCATTGCTTCCAGTCTTTGTTCTCAAATGTGGGTTGTCAAAAACAGTGATAAAACTGAAATGCTGCATTATTGTGTTAGCTAAAATGTTTGATTTGTCCAAATTGTCCCCCCTCATGCAGTTTGACATTATGTATGGCTAGTTCAACCTGCCTGCAGTTTTCTCTGCTGCACCTATTTGCTAGCTATGGGGCGATACTAATAATCAGCTTGTCAAGTATGCAAGATGGGAACACATTTTGCATACTTTGCAAGACCATTTTCATTCACAGATTTATCTCTATGCTTAGAAATGCCATTATGCGTTTTAGTTAGTGTGGTTCTAGACTGAGTATGATATGGAAATATGATGGGTAGGGTCTATGAAAATGACCTTTCTGGCACACTGCCCATTCAGAGAACTTGCATGGTATGGAATTCATAGATACTGAAACTATGCGAGTGCTGGGTAGAGCAGACATCCAAAGGCATAAGTTAGTTAGTGTGGTACTTTTGCAGTGCATACATATGCATTTTAATGGTGGGTATCTGTGAAGGCTGACATGAAGGCACTTCATCCCACATATTGAGCTGATTTTTGTAAGTTGTGAGAGGTGTCTGAGTGTGTGCATGTGTGTGTCTCACTGGGACACTGAATGAGTGGGTCTATGAGTGTCTGTGAGTGAATAGTGATTATGACAGTGTGTGTGTGTGTGTGTGTGTGTGTGTGTGTGTGTGTGTGTGTGTGTGTGTGTGTGTGTGTGTGTGTTTGTGTGTGTGCACGCGTGTGAGAGAGGGAGAGAGAGAGAGTTAGTGTGTGTGTGTGTGTGTGTGTGTGTGTGTGTGTGAGTGAAAGTGAGTGTATGCCTGTATCTTTGGGTGAGTTAGCTGTCGGTGTGGTCTGGATAAATAAGACATCCACTGTAAAGTTGTTCCAACTTGAGTAGAGTAGTTAATGAGATGTTGCCCTCTTGAGAATGTGGAAAACAACTCTCTACATTGCTCTGCAACTCAATGCAGGGTGAGTTGAGACACTGGGCCATTTACTATGAATATCTACCATAGTGTGATCTAGCTCCAAAAATAGCAGTACATCACAAAAACACACAGGTAATAAAAAAAAGAGAAAATGTATGTATGAATGTGTTTATATATAGATATATATGGGTTTACTATGAGAAAAGCGAACTACAAAACAAAAATCATTCACATTTTCGATTCAGATGTGCATCATATTAATTAGGACAGAATGTCAAAGTGCATATAGTGAAACATTTGAATTCGCACTTTGACATTCTGTATAGCATGTCACTACTGTTTATCACGTAATGTAATGTTCTGTGAAGGGCTGTGCCCCCCACACCCCCTGCAAATATATTCCAACTCTGAGATCGCACTACAGTGGGGAAAAGGGTAATTTTCCTATCACCATTGTACAGTGATCTGTAGTCATACCTCTGATAACATATGTGCAAATGCACAGTGGCATTTGCTAAACTGACACTTGCAATAGTGCAGGTCAGTGAAAATAAGAATCAACTAACTGTGGTTCGATATTCCCATATTCATATATATGTATACACACACACACACACACACACAGGATGCCCAGAGTTATCTCAACTGTCAGTCAAACATCCAGATCTGCAAAGTTCACATTTTCAAAACAATTTTTATAAGGCTATATGACTCCCCTCACCCCCACACACACATTCTCTAACCCCACATATACTAAGTCCAGGGTTACTTCTCCTCAGGATAAGGTTAAAAAGTTATTTTGTGATTGTGCAGTCAGACATTGATGCATATCTACACATACCACAACCACAAGTAAAACAAGCCACAACAGAGTTCAGTGTTTGAGTTATTATACAGCAAACATCATCATGCATTACAGGGTATTGACATAGGAACTTGGGAAGAAGAGAAAACTTCACTTAAACATGTTATAGAGCACTACACCAACTTACTGATAAGGCTAAAGGTTGTAATTGGAACACATGGAAAAAGCCCATGTCAAGCCAGGGGTATATAACAGAAATGGATGATCCAGGGAATCCTCTGTGCTGAATGAAAAAATGTATCAGACTTCTTAAATGACAATTCTACTTAGAATTATTTATACCATGTTGATGCACCATTCTGGCAAGTTCCTTTGTACTATGGTATACTGACCACTCTCCCCAGCTTGAAGCTGTTGGTTTCATGTCCTGTACAAGGGCTGAGAGTCTTGATGCCAGGAAGTCTAGTTTCTCAGATTTAAGGGGATGTAAACTACAGAGATAATCAGACTAGTAAGATAAAACCAGAATGGATATACCATATTAATATGACGCCATGAAAATAGGCATGGAGCTCTGTAGTTAGGTGAGCAGCAAAGACTAACAGAATCAGTAAAAAAAATCTGATCTCTATGCATCCAGTCAGGTACACAACACAGTCCCTCTGCCACAGAAACAAAAGATAAGGCAGTTTCTCCTAAGAAACAAGGAAATGTTTTCAGAATTACATGTCATTAGAGACTTAATTCAGCATCATATTGAGAGCATTCCTGGGAAAAAAACTTAAAACCTTACAAAATATGACATTAACAGAGAAAGGCTGTGAAAGAGGAGGTACAAAAACTGCTTAAGCTAGGGAAATAGAAACATTAAAAAACAGATGTAACAGACCCACAGTATTAGTCCAAAAAGCCTTGGGAAACAAATAGGTGATAAAATGATTTTAGGAAGATGAACTGCATTTCAAGATTTGACAGCTATCCAATGCCTAAGATGAATTAACTGCAAGAAAGGTTGTGAAAAGCAAGATTATTGATCACATTAGATTTAACAAAGGAATATTGGCAAATCTGTCTAATGTCAGAAGGCAAAAAAAAAAAGAGAATTTTTTTTTACCACAGAGCCCTGCTCATTCCAGTATACTATCCTTCCTTTAGGGCAATATGGTACCCTTGTGACCTTACAAAAAAAAAATTTAAAAAAAGAAAAAACAGACCCCTTCTTAA
>NC_056746.1:1394256455-1394271455 GCF_019279795.1 Protopterus annectens
CAGGTGGTTTTTTTTTTTGTAAAGTACAGGAGCTGTTTTCCCTTACCTTAGCAAGGTACTTTGCAATTATAGGCTGTTTAGTGCCTACAATTAATTTATCCTTATTAGCAAGGAGAGCAGAGTGCTTGTATCAGTTTAAGGCTTCCTAGTGCTTTCCAGCAGGTATTAGAGCAAGTGGTAGTCACAGGGATGCTTAAAGGTAAGATGAAAAAAAATGTACACTGCAGTGTGCACTAGAGAAGTTAGATGTGAAAGTAGGTAACTTAAGGTTTACCTGTTTAAAAACATGGATGAGAAACAGAACATTTACCCCAGGACTGCCACTTGTACTACTAATGGGCAGAGGCAGCTCCTAAATGCTTTATCGTATGCTTGGATCCCTTTGAATTATCTATGCTATGATCCCAATTATTCTCCTTAGGGGTAATATATAATTATTGATTATGGAATGGGTAAGCTCAATATATAACCAAATGGGCTAGGTTATTTTGAGCACAAAAAGAAAGTTTGTTAGGCTTAAAATGGCCCACAAAGGCAGCTAGACTAGTAGTTACCTATGAACTTATAAGGGCTGAATACAGCAGAACAAGGACAACCTTGGTCCTAAATGCCAGACCCTTGTTTATAAGTTAGGCAATACAGAATGATTTCCTTACTAAAACTAATGTCTTACAGCTTTTCCCGGTTAGGGGTCGCCACAGCGCTACTCCGGTCTGCTAATTATTGGCAGTGGATTTTTACAGTGCCGAGGTGCTAGCCCAGCACCCAACCTTCAAAGAAGACACACCCATTCATGCACACACCTACCTGCATGTCTTTAAATGTCACTTGACCATGAGGAGGACATGCAGACTCCACAAAGAAGGCGCTCCAGCCAAGAATCGAACCGGAGAACCTCTTGCTGTGAGGCGACAATGCTGCACCACCACAGCAGATTATTTCCTTACTACTGTAGACAAACAATGGTCTGTTCCCAAATCCCTGATCACTGGGTCTACTCTTAGGGATGTATTATCAATATGGTAGTTTTCAGGTGTAGCCACCTTTCCAAAGGATACTACTGTACACTTCTTTTAGACCATGTCTTTTGCACAAGTTGTTAGTCTGTATCATACCTTCTTGGAGGGTATTGGTGTTATTGGGGGACTTCACAGCTGCGTCTAATTTGCAGTCATCTGCATACTTGGTCCTCTGGGCGCCCTTGACATTGACCTTGACATCAGTGAAGTAAATGCCAAAAAGGAGAGGCCCTAGCACCAAGACTGGAGGGATTCTACTAGTGAATGGATTTTTTGTGGTGGCAGACTCCCTTGTCCTACTTCTTGGGTTCTATCAATTGGTAACATAGGAGTTTATATTTAATTTCTTGAGTTTGTCTACAATGCCCAAGTGGAGTATTTTGTCAAATGCTTTGGCCAGGTCTAGGTAGAGATTATGCAACATTTTTCCCTCATTGTTTGCTTTGGTGATCTTCTTGAAGAAGTCCCACAGCTTGACCCTGCACTATCTGGCCTTGACAAAAAACAAATTGGGTGGGATCCAGTGCTTCAAGGATTCCTGTGTCATTCTTTAACATCTCCATGATAATTCTTTCCAGGGCTTTTCATATGAGACTAGTCAGACTTATAGGTTTATAGTTACCTGCATCCATAGATGGTCTGCCTTTATGCAGAGTGGTAACGGTTGCAAGTCCTCCATTCACTTGGCATTAAGCCTGTCACAGAGGCTGCTGGTCCAAATCAAAGTGAATTCTAATGGTCCTGATGGAGGTTGTGAGCACCGTAATGCTATTATAGAGGCATCCTCGGATATTAGTGTGGCCCACTGATGCAAGGTTCTTGGTTTTGAACGTGCATTAAGGACCTGTTCCCTGTTGATAGTTGGGGGAGCTATGATCAATGGCATTTCTTGAGGAGTGTCCAGATGGAGAGAGGGGAAAAACTGGAGCTAAATTTGACAGCCAGTAGATTTGCTATATCTTCTGGCTCAGTATAGGTGGTTCCATTTACAATTAGTTCAGCACATTATTGTTTATTGCCTTTGAGGTGGCAGATATAGCTGAGGAATGCCTTGTGATTGTCCTCGGCCTGGGAACTATTTTTACCACAAATTTGGCTTTGGCAGACTTGATTAGCACTCCAAGATGCTTCTTTATATTGATGGGGGATTTTTACCTTGCTGGGTATTGCACTTCCTAATTTTTGCCATGGTTTTCTTCCTTTTATTATACATCCTGTTGATGTCGGGATTTTATCAGGGTGGCTTGTTTTTTGAGTTTGTACTATGCTTATTCCCAATAAGGTACTCATTACAAGAATTTCTGTGCTTAGCAGTAACGCATGCCATGGTGTAAGCAGAAGGTTTTAGTGAATAATTCCACATAAAGCAGCTGCCATTCTATAAAATGATGAGTGGGGAACTTAGAGCGACTTTGCCCAGTTTGTCACTTAATAGTAAGACATTTCCCTCAGGATAATTCCTAAAAGTTCCAGGGTTTGCTGGAGTCCTGGGTTTTATTCCAAAGGAGACAGCTTTATGGCACAATATGAAGTTTATTGAAGCTTTGCTGTGGGAATTTATAGAGATGGTCCTGTGTGTGAGAGTGATTCACTTGAAGTTTCATAGATTTATGCTTGCATTTAATTTTTATCACATAAATATCTATTTTAATGTTTATCCATAATTCAACATTAATAAAAGGTATCCACATGAGGGAGACTTTGAGAGATTCAACAAAATTATTTTAACACTTTCTAGAGATCCTGGAATCTCAAATACTCAGAAAATAAATACATAAAAAGGATCACTGACCTATAACTACTAAACCATTTTCAAACATAAGTTAAGATTTTTTCCTATAAGGATTGCAAGCACATGGATCAGTGAAGACTTTTGGAAAGAGTTTCTTTCCTCTATGTTTTCCACAAAGATAAATAGCAGCTTTTTTGCATTATGCGAACCAAAAAACTAGAAAGATTCTCTCTATTGCATGAATACAGTTTAAAGCTGAAAATACCTATATTTAATTTATTTTAATACTAAGAAGACATTTGTTTGACTTCTGCATGCTAAGCTCTCACTGCGATTGATTCCTTTTATAAGATGCACGACATTCTTATTGCTCACTCGTGAACAATTTGCCTTGACAGTACTAAATGAAAAAGTATAGCATTTGCTCAGTAAATCTCCTGTGGTCTTAAAACACATTTTATATTTTATTATCTGTTGTGGTTAATGATAGCATTTTTATGCTAATTTCAGAGCTCAGCACGGAGCATTCCATCTGTTTAGATGGAAGGCCAGAATAACACTGGTTTTCTGCTTTCAAAGTGGTGCATATGTATTCCTTTACAAAATGCTACAGATTAACTCCATTATTTTAGCTATAGATTTACTCCAGTTTACTCTTACTTTATCTTTCGATAGACGTGTTCCACATTTTGTTAGTAGTAGCAAAATAAACTGCAATGTCTGTACATAACTTCTGCATCAATGCACCTTGGACTTTGTTTACAGCTACCAGACACTGCAGATTAAGTCACTGCAATCTGGCTTGTACTTGGACTTCATGGGACATAGCTGTATACCTAACTTCAAACCAAGTAATAATTCTATACACTGATAGCAAAGTGTTCTCCTTTTGTTTAGAGTTTACCACATAAATATGGTTGGCTATGACCCTCTGCCCTTCTTAAAATTTTCACTGCAATCAGTTCTCTTACTGTACATCTCAGCATGTTGCATTTCATTGAAGGCAACAAGTACACGATGCTTTCAAGAAGTCTGCAGCAGTCAGTAGTGTTTATAAGTCTCCCACAGTGAGTTCTCTCTTTTGTGGCAAACAAGAAGTTGCAGTTACTCACATTGCTAAGCTGATCGAGAAAGACTCCACCTGACATTTTTCAGTAAACATTCTCTTCTTTGACATCTACATTTATTCTTTTCAGTGTATTATTTATATTAATGACAAACCATTTCATACCCAAAGTGCTAATCGGTAAACCTATCTTGTTTGGAATGCATTTCCTGCATTATTTTACCTGTATCACTTTAAGAACCAGAAGTAAAGTGTAGTACATAGATTTTTCCAGCCATACAGGCATGAAGATATACTCAAGAATCCATACTGACAAAGCTTGTATTTGTGTTTAAACAATGGTCAAATGCAGTTTATTAAAGACTTCATATCCATGGGATGTCTTAGACTTTTCAAAAAGTTAGACATTAATTAAATAACATGTATGTGTGTGTGTGCTTCTGTATAACCTGCTTATTATATGCTATATGTTAGAAGTGGGCAGGGATCTGGGTATGTATGCATGTAAGCTACTGTCTATGCATGTAGACAGCAGCCTTACCTTCTACCAACACATGGCCAAAGTGATGAGGAAATCATTTTATGTTGCACAACTTATAAGTAAGGGCCTGACATCTAGGTCCAAAGACACCATTATCCCACTGTACTCTGCCCTTATCAGACCAATTATAGAATACAATGATCCCTTTGGGATGTACCTTACCAGGCATATGCAGCAAATAGAGCAACCTCAAAGATTCCTTACAAAAAGAATACAAGGTGTAACAAACCTGCCTTACACAGATAACCTTTAAAACCTTTTCCCTCTACTCAGTCTCCCATAGATTGCTTAGTGGTAAGTTAGTTTTGGCTTACTTATAACAAAATACGTTTTTTTTTTTCTAAATGTCCCATTAGAATTAATGTTAAAATTAAATTATGTAAATAACAGGGTTAGACGGAATAGTAGCTGAAGGCCAGAACAGCTATACTGAATCAATGTTCTGAAACCATGGAAAGAAGTTCTGGTCTCTGCCGTGTCAGCTTAATGGCAGAAACTGGCGGAACTGGTAGAGATATAGCTGACCTCTGATTGCACTGCATATAGATGGTACTCTCTAGGCCACAGGAAAAAAATAGTTTCTATTTAAATAAAAAAAAGGAAACTATGTCAGAACTGTCAGAAAGAAGAAACCAGATTCAACACCATCTTGACACCATTTCAGAAGAAAATATTAACTTAAAACCTTAAAAAATATCAGACTCACAGAGCAAGGCTATACAAGAGAAAATAAAAATGTTTAGGTGGGTGTGATACAGGATCAAAAAGGACAGAGATGTAGTTAGTCTCACAGCATAACAGAGCAATCGGGTTCTATAGTGATCACAGGAAGCTGAACAATGTTTCAAAGTTTCACTGACACTCAATGTGTAGGGTAAATAAACTAATAGAAAGGCTGGGGAATACAGGATTCTTGACAATAATTAATCTGGCAAAGTGTTTGACCCATCACTTTGCAGATGGGCTGATGAGGATTGGATCATTCCTTATATAAGCATATGGAGAGGAGTTCCAATAGCAAAGAACAAGACGTCAGTGGCACAGTGTCAACTTCTAGAAAGTGACCCAACAAATGGCACAAAGAAACTATCAGGTTACAAGGCAAATAACCCAAAAATAAGGCACTGGAAGGTTCACCAGATAAAACCACAAACTTTATTAGATACAGACTATGAGAACACAACAAAACGAGCGCTTTAACTGAATGGCCACGTTTTTGTCAGTATAACTTCATCAGATGAGCATACCAACTTCTACCACCATTTTTATATAATCCTCGATTACTCAATTAACAAAAATCCCAAATTTAAAGCCCCAGTACAACATTGTTAGGTGAAAGAGGATAAAATGCAGTAGATGAAAAAACCTTGTTTAAAAACATTTAAAAAACTTAATAAATGCATACTGAGGGGAGTTCCACGGTGGTGCAGTGGTGGCGTTGTTGCCTCACAGCAAGAGGTTCTCCCGTTCGATTCTCGGCTTGGGTTGGGAATGCCTTCTGTGTGGAGTCTGCATGTCCTCCCCTGGCGATTGAGTGGGGCGTTCGAAAGACATCGCGTTTGAATCGAAGCTTGCCTTACCGTTGAAGAGTTGGGCGAAATCAGGCACAGCAACTTCGACACCATAAAAAAACTAACTACGCCACCAATCAGTATAGCGGACGAGAGTTCCGCTGTGGCGATTCCTAACCGGGAAAAAGCCGAGAAGGCAAACAACAACAACAAATATGGGAAAAAACAAACAAAATTTTTGGGGTTTTTTAAAGAAAAGGGGAAGGGTTTTGTTGTTTCCCCTTTTTCAAAAAAATGAAAAAAGGCTTTTAAACCAAAAAAACCTTCCCCTTTACCACCATTTTTTTAAAAAATTAAAAATTAACCCAAAATAAAAAAAAAAAAAAAAAAAACAGAAAAAGGGGTTCAAAAATAAAAAAAAACCTTGAAAAATTTTAAAATTTACTGAATTAAGGGTGAGGGTTTTTAAAAAATTTTAATTTAAAAAAATGGGAAGGGGTTTTAAAAAATTTAAAAAGGGGAAATTTTAAAAACCCAAATATTTGAAAGGGGGTTTAAAAAAAGGAGGAAAAAACCAAAAAGCATAGGGAAATTTAATACAAAAAAAAGTAAGGGCACATTAAAATTTAAAATACCCAAAAAGGGAAACAAAAAATATCGGGTTCCAAAGGCAAACAACTAAAAAAATTAAAATTTAAAAAATAAAAACAATTTTTTTTAAAATTTAGTAAATTTAAAACAAAAAACGTTTTTAAATGTTTGGCCAGTTTTTCAGTAAAAAATTAATCGGGAATTAAAAATAAAAATTCTAAAATTTTTATAAATTTATAATTCCCCCAAATTTAAAACCCCCCATAAAACCATTTTTTTTTTGGGGATAAAATCATGAGGAAAAATTGGTTTAAAAAAAAAAAAACAAAAATGATTTAATTTATTGTGAGTGGGGGGTTTTTGCCTTTAAAAACAAAGGTTCTCCGGATTTTTGGGGGAAATTATTCATTCCCCCTTTATTTTTGGGCTAAAAGAAAAAATTGTTTGAATCGGCTTCCGAAAAAGGGTTCCACGGGAATGGAAATAAAAACAACAAATATTACAACAGTTTTAAAAAAATAACGGGGAAAAGGGAAAAAAAAAACAAAAAAATAATAAAAAATTTGAGAACAAATAAATTAAAAGGTAAAATTTTATATGAAAATCCAAAAAATAAAGTTTAAAATAATATAAAATTATAAGAAAGGGGAAAAGGAAATGCCGCGGGTTTTAAAAATTAAAACTTTAAAATATGAAATAAAAAAACCCATCTTTTCAAAAATTTACTGCCCTAAACTTTACATTCAAAAAAAAAAACCCAATTTTTAAAAGGTTTTAAAAAAACCCCCAAGTAAAAAATTTGTTTTCTTAGCTTACCCCAAAGGGAAAATTTAATAATGGGAAGTTTAATTAAAAAAAAAAATTTTAAATTTAAAAATTTTAGTGTTTTTTTTGTTTGTTTTTTTGTTTTTTGGTTTTGTTTAATAATTTTAATTTTATTTTTTTTGGGTTATATAAAATTTTAATAATAAAAGGGTTTTTTGGTGGTGTATTTAATTAAATATATGTTTGGTAAAAAAAATTATTTTTAAACCCTTTTAAATTTTTGGTTTTGGAAAAATTTTAAAATTATTTAATTTTTTTATTAATTTATAAACAATATAAATTTAATGTTTTAATTTTTTTAAAAATATATTATTAACCTACATAAATTTTTTAAAAGACAAAAATTTTATAATTAGGGGGAAAACCAATAAAGTTGTGTTTTTTGTGGTTAAAATTAAAAAGAACTTAAAATGTTGGTTTGGCTATAAAAAAAGAATTTTATGGAATTAAACAAATAAATAAATTTTTGAATAAAAAAATAAAAATTTATAAAGTTAAATTAAATAATATATTAAATACAAATAAAAAGGTTTTTTATTTTAAAAAAATTTTAAAAAATCAAAAAGTTTGTGTTTAAAATTAAAAAAACCAACATATAAAATACAAGGGGGAAAAATAAACTTAATTAAATTTTTTAAAATTTTAACATTTATTTTTTAAGGGAAAGTTTTAAAAAAATACAAAGGGGTTTTTTTTTGGGGGGAAAATAAAACAATTGTTGGGGTTTTAAATATATAAAAACAACAAATTTATTTGGGAAAACAAAATAAAAAACAAATCCAGAAAAGGTGTGGTTGTGGTTTTGGGGTTTTATCAAAAATAAAGTGGAACTAATGAAAAATATAATATTTTTAATATAAATTGAAAAATTTAATATAATATTTTTTTTTTTTTGTGTGTGTTGTTTTTGTATATATTATATACATATTTAAAATTTTTTATATATATATATATGTATATATTTCTATATATATATTTTTTTTTGTATATATATTTTAATATATATATATAATATGTGTTTTATATATATATATATATATATAATAAAAAAAATATATATTTTGTGTTTTATATATAAATAATATAATATATAAATGTGTGTGTGGTATATATATATATATAATATATAATAAAAAATATATATATAATTTTATTTTTGGTTATATATATAAATATATATTTATATATATATTATATATGTTTATATATAAAATATATAATATATATGTTGTGGTGTGTTTATATATATATAATATATAAAATTTTTAATATATATATATATATAAATTTTTTTTATATATAAAAATATAAAATATATATATAGGGGTGTGTTTTTTTTTTATATATATATATATTTATATATATATATATATATATATATATATATATATATAATATATATTTTGTGTTTTTTTTTTTTTATATATATATATAATATATATATATATTTGTGTGTTTGTTTATAAAATTTTTATATATATTTTTATATAAATTTTTTGGTGTTTTTATATAATATATATATATATATATATATATATATATATATATATATATGTTTTTTTTTATATAAAAACATATATTTTAATTTTTGGTTTTGTTTTTTTGTTGTTTTTTTGTATTTTTAATATTATAAAAATATATATGTGTTTTTATATATATATATATATATATATATATATATATATATATATTTTAAAATTTTTTATTTTATATATTTTTTAAATATATTTTGTGTTTTTGTATATAAAAAAATTATATATATATAAAATATATATATATAAAAATAGTTATACTGATGTATAAAAATATATATAAAACTTTTGTTGATAAAATTTTAAAACATAAATATATATATTTTTAATATAAAAAAGTAATTATTTAATATATTATAATATATATAATATTTTAATATATTTTTTCATATATATATATATATATATATATATATATAATATATTGTGTGTGTGTGTTTTTATATTTTATATTTTATATATATATATATATAAAATTTTTTATATATTTTATATATAAAAAATATATATATATATAAAAATATTTGTGTTTTTATAAAAAATATATATATATATATATATATATATATATTTTATTATATATATATATATATATAAAAATTATATAATATAATTTTTGTGTGTGTTGTTTTTTTTATATATATATATATATATAATATATTTTTTTTTTAATAAAAATATATAATATATAAATATAATTTTGTTGTTTTTTTATATATATATATATATATATATATAATATTTGTGTGTGTATATTTTATATATATATTATATATATAAAATATTTTATATATATTTTTTTATATATATATTTTTAATATTTTATATATATATATTTTTATATATATGTTTTTTTATCTATATTTATATATATATATATATATGTGTGTGTGTGTTTTTTTTTATATATATATTTATATAAAATATATATATATAAATATATGTGTGTGTTTTTATATATATATATATATATATATTTTTGTGTGTGTGTGTGTGTTTTGTGTTTTTTTTATATATATAAAATTTTTTTGTGTGTGTGTGTGTGTTTGTATTAAAATTTTAAATTATATATTTATTTTTTTTATGTGTGTGTTTTTAATATATAATATATAAATTTTCAGGTGATCTGTATTATAATATAAAATTTATTACTATATATTTTAAAATTTTTTGTGTAAATTATTATATATATATATATATATTTTTAATATATTTTATATATATAAAAATAAAATATATAAAAATTTTTAAATATTATATATATATATATATATATATATATATATATATATAAAATTGTGTGTGTTTTTGGGGGTATATATATATATATATATATATATATATATTTATAAAATTTTATATTTTAATATATATATATAAATATTTTTTGTGTGTGTGTTTTTATATATTTTATATTTTAAAATATATAAAATATATATATTTTGTGTGATATATATATATAAATATTTGTGTGTGTGTGTGTGTGTTTTTTTTGTTTAAAAAAATATATATATATATATATATATATATATTTGTGTGTGTGTGTGTATATATATATAAAAATATATTTTGTGTGTGTGTTTTTATATAATATATATAATATTTGTGTGTGTTTTTTTTTTCTATAAAATAATATTATATATCTGTGTGTGTCATTTTAAATATTTTGTATATATATATTGTGTGTGTGTGTGTTTATATATATATATATATATATATATATATATATATATATATATATAAAATTGTGTGTATATACATATATATATATATATATATATATATATATTTTCTGTGTGTGTGTGTTATATATATATATATATATATAATAGAAATGTGTGTGTGTGTGTGTTTTTAATCTATATATATCTATATATATTTATATATATATATATATATATATATATAATATATATAAAAATATATATATATATACAAAATAACATAACATATAACATATATACATATATATATATATATATATATATATATATATATATATATATTTCATGGGTTTAAGGTTTCTAGGCTTTTGGCCCTAGGGCCCATACAAGCCTAGCCAAAAAATGTACCCTGGCTTTCGCCCCCCCAAAAAATTATTTTCCTGTGCCCCTGTCGAGCAGAGCCACAGAAGTGATGCCCGGGGTGAATTTCCCATTTCCCATCCAATCATCAAGTTGTTTCTTGAAGAGTGCTAATGAGGAGCTCTGTTTGACATAGATAGGTAGTCTGTTCCAGAGTATGGGAAGTCTCTGGGACAGGAATCTATCCCTCCAGCATGTTCTGTTTATTGTGGTGACAAGGTTTAAAGGGCCCTAGAGCGTAGCTGGGGGGATTGGGATTTCTTTAAGTGGAGCATGTCCAACAGCTCTGGGTTTGACATAGCTTTGTATGTTAGGCAGAGATCGCCCCGAATAGGCGATATGCGATGGAGTAAAGCTGTAGTTTTTTTAGACGGTCTGCATAGGGCATCTGTTTGAGGCCAGTAATCCTCTTTGTGAGGTATTTCTGTGGTCTTTCCAGTTGTTGTAGATGTCTTGTGAGGTACATACCAAAAGGGGCATTGTACTCTATAATGGGTCTAATGAGTGATGAGTAGAGGGGGAACAATGACCTCTTTTTTTTATGGATGAGAATCCTTTTGTGATGAGATGAGCCCGGAAGACCACTGTGGTGATGTGATTCTCAAAGGAGAGACTGCCGTCCACCTGTGTCCCAAGCTCTCATGACATTTTTGGCATTAAGTAGACTACCAGCTATGTGGTAGTTCATGGGTACAGAGTTTTTACCAAAGGGGATGACAATACACTTTTTGGCATTGAGCTTCAGGCCATGGCTTTGACACCAGGTATCTGTCTCAGTGAGGCCCTTTTGTAGTTTGTCCACATCATTAGGAGTTTGATTATGGCTCCTAGTTTGCAGTCATCTGCAAACTTTGTTAGCCAAAGACCTTCTTTTTGGGGCCCGCACTTCAGAGAAGTAAAAAGGGGAGGACCCAGGACTGAACCCTGTGGTACTCCACTTGTCACTGGTCTGATTGGATTTGGAATCCACTACTTTCACAGTGTGGGTTCTGTCCATGAGCCAGTTGGCAACCCATCTTGTGACATAGGGGGTTATACCTAGTTTAGTGAGCCTATCTTTTATTCCAGAGTGGGGATGGTGTGAAAGCCTTAGATCTAGATAAGCTGTTTGAACCATTTTACCCTCATCTATGGGTTTGGTGACTGCTTCAAAGAAGTCAATCAAGTTTAGGAGACATGATCTGCCTTTACAAATCAAAACTGGGTAGGGTCCAGAGTTTGGAGATTACCAATGTCTTTGTTTATTTGTTCCATGATGATACGTTTCCCGGCCTTGCAGACCAGGCTCCAGGCTAATGGGGGGTAGTTCCCGGGTCCATTTGGGTCCCCTTTGTGGAGTGGGATAACCGTCGGTGCGCCATTCATTGAGTACAAAGCCTGAGGTGAGGCTATGATTGAACATGGTACTTAGGTAGGGTGCCAGTTCATTCTGTAGTTCATGTAGAACGCAGCCTGGGATATTGTCAGGTCCCATGGATGCTGTGTTCTTGGCTTTGGAGAGTGTGGGGTGATTATAGGAACTTTGCATTCTTCCGGTATAGAGATGGGCCCTCTAGGGGGTGAGAGGGGGGGAAAGTTAGCACTGAACCTATCTGCTAGGATGTTGGCAATATCAGTTGGTTCTGTATATTTAGTGCCATTATGCTGTAACTCAGAGCAGATCTGAGTGTTCCCATTTAGATTCTTGACATAGCTATAGAATGCTTTGTGGTTGTCTTTAGAGTCAGTGGCAATTTTGTTTTCATAACTAGCTTTGGAGGATTTTATGAGGGATCTCAGCTTCTTACTGAGGTTGACCGGTTAGTTCCTCCAGTCATGGGGTTTTACTCTTTTTTGCAACAGTTTCTTTCTTCTGTTGTAGAGTTTGTTTATGGCAGAGGACCACCAGATTGGCTTCCTTTTTTTGGGGGATAACATCTTGGTTCTATTAGGGATAGCATGATCCCATTTTGTAAGTGCTTATAAAGTGCATTTGTGTAGGATTCCCGTCATACCTCTATTGTCCTCTGCATGGGTGTCATGAAGTTTGCCACTTCTGTCTTAAGAAGTGTGAAGTTGGCTTTGGGGAAGTTTTTTTCGGGGGTTTCCCTAATTGGGGCTGGGGTGGGATGTGGATGTCTAGGCTGATTAGCTTGTGGTCGGATCTGACCAATGAGGAATTGACCTCTGGTGTGGAACACCGGGTTTTCCCCTGTTGGTAATGACCAGGTCTAGGATATTGCTGCCCCCGGTGGGGTGTGAATAAGTTGATCCAAAGGAATTTATGAATTCTAGAAAACTTGAGCAAAAAGTTGGTACATGAGTAGTTTTCCCAGTTAATGGTGGGGGAGTTGAAATCCCCATTATTAGGGTGTTGGGTTGTACCCCAATACTTTCCAGTGTATCAAGAAATGAGGAGTGGGAATCCTGGGGCATGGTGGGGGTCTGTAGGAAACTTTTTTGGGTTGTGGTCTTGCCCAGAGTTAGTTGCACTTGGATAATCTCGGGATTATGCTGTGCAACTAGCCTGGAGGTGTGGATATCCTTAATGAATATGGACACGCCCCCACCTTTAGTGCTTTTTTTTAGGTGGCCCAAAGGTGTGGTATGAATTGAAGCCTGGTAATGCAGGGGGGCTCTCTGGAGCTTTGAACCAGGGCTCTGTCACTGCACAGATGTCAATGTTCTCCATTTTGAGGAGTGCCTCGAGTGAGTGCATTTTGAGGTTTAGACTTCTAGCATTGAGTAGCATTACCCTCAGATTTTGCTTTCTTGTACCTGCTACGATGGTGAATTTGTCATTTGAACCTTGCCTAAAAAAGGCACTATAGGGGGGCAAGAGTTAGCCAGTATCCGGGAAACCTAAGGGTGACAGGTGCAGGCCATCTCTGGCAAAGCATCGTGGACTCTCGATCATGTCGTCCCAGGCAGACAAATACTGGATCCCCTCAGAATGACACCAGAAGCTTAGCCAATTGTTGAAGTCAATCATTTTGTCCTTTACTGTGGTATCATTCTGGATGATGGCAGGATGCTACTCAGGTTAGGGTCATACCTGCCTGGGTACAAGATCGAGAGCTCCTCCATGTCTCTTTTTATGTAGTCCAGGGGGGTTTAGGTCATTTACACCAACATGGACAATGACAGTGTCATATTTGTACTTATTGTGGAGTGACCTGAGTGCATGCATTAGGGGGGGATCCTGGCACCTGACAGGCAGCTGACAGTAACTTTCTCCTTTTTAGTCTAGTGAGTGGAACATCAGTGTGCCTGACTATAGAGTCACCTATGACTAGAGTGTTGGGTACGGGTTTTGCCTTATGGGCTGTGGTTGAGTGGCACACTGAGTTTGTGGGCTATGTGTCATTTGGGTTGTGTTGGGGGTGGAGTTTTTGCTTATGCTTTGGATGTCCCTGATGCTTGGGCAGGTTTTTATTGAGAGCCTGAATGTAGGGTGTGTGTTTTTGTTTCTATTTTGTGTTTTGGTGGTGTAGGTTTTGAGGGACTATGTGATGAGGGGGTGCAAGTGTTTACCTTCTCCTCTTGACTGTCTAGTCCAGTCTTGGGTGAAGAGAGCTTTTCTTCCAGTTTGGCTTTTAAGTGCATCTCTCACAGGTTGTAGTGTTGGGGTTTGGAGGAGAGGGTTGTCTGTACATGAGGCAATTTCTGCATTGCCCCAAGATGCCCAGATTCATCAGGTAGACAGGAGAAATCAGGGAGCTGACCCTTAGACATGCCTGGATAAGTGCTTTTTTTAATTTTAAAAAATGCTTTCCACTAGACAAGTGAGGAAAGTTGAGTGCTGTAGTAATTTGCAGCTTATGTAGTGCTTACAATGAGTTCTGAACAAGTGCTGAGTTCAAAGAAACAGATTTGAGTGCTGAAACTAGAAAACTGGCTAGATACAAGAAAAAAAGAAAAGGGTTCCCCCAACACGGGGGGGGCTCAGAAGCCCCAGTCTATACCACTTAACAGGAAAGGCAGGAAACAAGCTTAATTATTTTTTTCTTCCGTTTCCCAGATGCTCTCTTTGTACACAGTAGGAGTGCCTGAAATCAGAATATGATCTCACTGTACTCAGCTGAGTGAGAAAAAGAGATGGGCCCAGAAGGAGTATCCA